>NC_081297.1:74881500-75184530 GCF_030435805.1 Mustela lutreola | reverse complement strand
GATTCTGGGTTTGACTAAAATCTAAGAAACTATTGGGAGCCTTTTTTATTTACTGTTCTTCAGCATAGTCTGGGCATCGCTGACTTTCTGCGAGGGCTCTATGAAGCAGGGCTGAGGCTGGCAGAAACCCAGCACAGAAGAAGGCTCAAGCAGCAGCCTCTGGAAGAATGAATGGCTTTAGTATCCAGTCAGAAGCACCGGCTTTTTTTATTGTAGATATGGTGAGGTGTCTTACTATGAAAAGAAGAACAGAAGAGGTGGCAATTTGAGCCCTAACACTAATAAGTAATCCATTAACTGAAAAAACACAGAGTGACTCCTTTCCTAGCATCATAAATATGCCCCATGTTACTACACCAGGGCCCTTCCTTTGAGCATTATTTTGTCTTATAGACTAGAATGAGGAAGTTCTGGGGGATATATATATACACATATTTTTTTAATGCACATACACACAAAATGGTTTTCAGAGGTTTATATATATATCTATATATAAAGACAAGGAAATCAAACCTTTTTGAGCAACTGAAAGGAAATTTATCCCATATTTGAAGTGATTTGAATGTAATATTTAATCACCTTTGATTCGTGTATTCAAACTTTTTTATTATTATCATTCACTGAATAAATATTATCTCTGGGAATTTAGCACAGAAATTTAAGGGGAAAAAAAACCCATTTTACCTGAAACTGCAATTTCTGTAACAAGGGGAAACAGATTACACATAGGCAAAAAGTAAAGCTTTCAGAAATGAAAAAATGAAGTATTTTGAAACTGAAGCTTACTGAAAAGTCAAAGTCAGCTAGAATCTAAGATACCAAGTAATTCTGAAGGATAGGGTCATTGGAAAGTACTTAACAAGATTATCTGGCTTTCAAGAAAATAAGAATAGACTTTCAGGTTTGAAGTTGTGCAAATAGACTACAAATTCAGCTCCATAGATGCCTCTTGTAGCCTGAGCAACCAAGGAGAACTCTGTCATATGTGACACACATTACCCCACAAAAACTGGAAATAAACTTTTTAGCTTGTTTTTCAGTTTTGCCAAAATTGCTTGTTCAGAGTATTTATACATTAGCACTGAAGAGCTGGAAGTATCGGTGATAAAATATATATATATATATATATATTTTAAGATTTTATTTATTTATTTGAAAGAGAGCGCAGGAACAGGGTGGGGGTGGCAAGGAGAAGAAGAAGGAGAGGCACACTCCCCGTTCAGGAGGAAGCCTGCTTCAGGGCTCCATCTCAGGACCCCAGGATCGGGACCCCAGCCAAAGGCAGCTGCTCAACCCACCGAACCACCCAGGTGCCCCAGAAACACATTTTCAATCCTTGCATGGGTTGAACTCAGTTTAGATATTAAAAGAAATTATAGGGGCAGATCTTTAACACTGAAAACCTTTATGGTTCTCTGAAGGCATTCAGTATGATTGATATTCTTGGAAATTGCTTAAAAGAAAACCAAGGATTTTTCAGAACATGACTCGTCAGAGCTCTGGTTTGCCTGAGCCAAGGTAAATAGAAGAACCCACTGGTTTGCAGTAATGTAAGGTTAATCCAGGGTAATAGCAAGCTTTCAGAAAAAGGTACAAAACCCAATCCCTGCTTTAAGCTGCAAAGAGATATGTAACATTTAACAAAAATGGACAGGATAAAAAGACACTGAGAACAGGATATAGGGCTTCTTAAAAACCAAAAACTCATGTACAAAACTAATCTCATTACAGACTCCCCAATCTTGCAGCTCCATTCAGTATCTCAGTAAATGGCAACCACAGAAGGCAGAATAATGTCCTCTCCCAAACGTATCAGGCAAGTCCTCATCCCTAGAACTTAAACGTGACCTTATTAGGGGGGAAAAAAGTTCTGTGCAGATGTGATTAAATTATGGATCCTAAGATGAGGGCATTATCCTGGATTATGTGGGGGAGCCCCAAACCCAATCATATATATCCTTATAAGAAGCAGCCAGAGGCAGATTTGACACAGACTAGAGACAACGACGTGAACAAAGCAGATCGAAATGAGAAGATTCTGGCCTTGGAGACCGAAGGGATGCAGCCACAAGCCAAGGCATTCCGGCAGCCACCAGAAGTTGGAAAAGGCAAGCAACACATTCTCCATCACAGCCCCAGAGGGAGAGCAGCCTGGCCAGCAGCTCGGTTTCTGCTACTGACTTCACTCTTCTGGCCTCCAGAGCTGTGAGAGAATAAACTTCTGTTGTTACAAGCCAACAAGTTGGTGGTCATTTGTTACTACAGCTGTGGGATCCACGCACAGCAACATGGTCTAACCCACCCCCTCTCTCTTCCAAGCCAGACTCCAACAGAATCATCCTGCCCAATCCCTCATCTCCCTATTCCTCTCTCCTCTGACGCTTCCCTCCACCTTTGCTTCTGTGTCCATGTCCCAACTACTTCCCAGACTTTGAGCTCTTAAGTGACCCTCCTGCTTCCTGTGTCCCAGTTCATTCAAGATGCCTCCAAGAGCAGTACATATACTGTAGAGATGTAGGAAAACCTAAGCAAATGGCCCCGTTGCGTAAAACTCATGACCTACAGAAATTCCAAACTCCTTAATGGAGCACTAAATACTGGCGCATTCTGACTAGCTTTACCTCCAGCCGCGCCTCTATCCATCTTCCACACCATAGACTCTGCTCCAGACATTTCAGACTTTTTACCTCACATTTCTGTACTCATGTTTTAACCACAGCATCCCCTTTCCCAGAATTTCCTCACCGACTTCCTTCCTGTTGGGGCATGTCAACTCCTCTCCCAGCCTCTTCCCACTGCTGTGCTCTGGGAAGGTAGCACTGATTACTCCCTCCTGTGGGCCCTATCATACCCAGCTTGAACCTGTATCACAAATTCTGCACCTGTCGTTTATTTAAGGAGCAAGGTGCCAGGCTCTATGCTGAGCATTTTAAATAAATCATTTCATTTAACCCTCAACACAATCCTAAAAAAGTAGCAATTATTCTCAGGCTCCATACTGCAGAGGAGATAACAATATTCAGAGATGTTAAATAAAGTGCTGAAAGTCACAAGAAAGTAAGTGCTTACGGAACATTTTTGTAAATTTTTCATTGACTTACAATTTTGATTTTGATTTTTGATTTTTGTATTGGTTATACTGACTGTCTCTATTCCTGAGAACAAAATGAAATAAACGGCAACTACTGTTATCATTCATCACTTTAGAAGCTCTCGGGAATATGAGACAAAGTGACAATGTGATATGGTATTGTAAATTATTATTACGTGCAGATTTAATTTGGTACCTAGGAAAAAAAACAAGAGAATTAATTAATAAAATCTTTCAAAATTAATAAGATAATTCAGTAAAGCAATTGGGGGCATGATGAATACATAAAAGTCAATAATTGTCCCAGGTATCAACTGTTAATAATTCTCCTATCCCTTGTGGACTTTTTGGTAGTTACTTGTTGCCTTTAGTTACTGAAGTAACGGGCAGTGCTTTACAGCTCTTACAGTATACTATAACCTGGCTACCAAGTCTCAGACCAAATTATGCCCCAAAAACACTTGTTACCAAGTGGGACTCAAAGCAATCCCACAATATGCTTTACACGTTTACAAGTTCTGGCTCTCTGCCACTTTCAGGCATTCCAAACAGTGCCCTAAGGCATATGTGATAATATCCCGGTAGCAAGATTCATCTACGCTCTGGTCAAATCTGTCTAGAGAATCCTTTAGACATTCTGAGCCCATGACCAAGGAAGTTGTTAGGCCTAGAGCACCACTACAAATGGCAGAATCACAGGATTTACCAGGTATGTATGACCTCTTCACTTGTGTAATACTTCTAGCTAATATATGTATCTTTCTTTTATAACAGCTTTACTCAGATGGAATTCCCATACTGAAAGTGTCACCATTTCAAAGTGTACTCTTCAGTGGTTTCTAGTATAGTTCACAGAGTTGTGCAATCATCATTACTGTCTAATGTCAAAACACTGACACCTCCCCCCAAGCCCCCCCAAAAAACCTCTACCCATTAGTAGTCAGTCCCTATTCCACCTTCCACAGCCCCTGGTAACCACTAATCCACTTTCTGTCTCCAAGTGGACATTTCATATAAATGGAATCATATAATATATGGTCTTTTGTGACTAGTTTATTTCACTCAGCCTAATGTTTCTAAGGCTCATCCATATAGTAGCAAGTGTCAGTGCTTTATTCCTTTTTAATGTCAAACTATATTCCATTGTACAGATATACCACATGGGCCCATTAGACAACACACATTTGGGCTGTTTCCACTTTTGGCTATTAACAATAATGCTGCCATGAACACTTGCATTTGAGTTTTTGTGTGGACACATGATTTCATTTCTCATGACTACATACTGAGGAGTGGAATTTCTAGTTTAGAGAGTAACTCAATTTTTAACATTTGGAGAACTGCCAAGCTATTTTTTAAAGTGGCCGTACCACTTTACATTCCCACCAGCAATGAATGGAGGTTCCAGTTTCTCCATATGTTCTCCAGTGCTTACTACTGTCTTTTTTATTATAATTATCTTCCAGCATAAAGTGGTCAGTCCACAAATCTGATCACCATACACTTCTCCAGTAAATAAATAAATAAATAAATAATAAAAAGCCATTTCTGTCAACCATAGTAATTACAAAATCCTCTGGTGTTGACCAGATAAAGATAGTATGACAGTCCAGAGTAGACACTTCTGGAGTGTGGACTTACGATTAATTTCAAATACTAATGAATCCCATCCAAATATGTACTTCTGACTAAGATATTTTAGATTTAACTCTACAATGTAACACACACTATGGTACTGTCTCTGCTGAAATATTTTAAAGTAAATCATGGAAAATAAAACACCAGCCAGAATCAATTAGAAAAGATGGGGGAAAAAATGTAACACACTATTTTTTAAATCTTGCCATGAAGAATACTTTCTAAGTTTTACACAAAGCTCAGAGAATGGATTAACTTATTTGATAATGAATGCATTTTAAACTTCCATACAGAGATGATACAGTAATTAAAATACATTTGTTACATATATATTGGATAAAATGTTAAAGCTATAAATATGCAAAGCATTCTCTAAGTAATGGACTAAAGAAGGGAACAGGAATTTACTCACTGAATGTATTAAATGAAATTCATACTCAATAGTAATGAGTGACATGCAAATAAAATAAATAAGATATTGTTCTGTGATACAGATAAATATTCACTGCATGAATTATGGCTCATTTAGTTCTAAGTGACACAAAAGAGGGAAATGTATGATGAAAATATAGAGATGTTTTGTGGAACCCAGAGTTAAGAACGTAACAGACCCTTTGTAAAGAACTGAAACAAGAACAGAACAACAAAGCCTGACAAATCAACGGAGTCCAGCACCATTAGCCAAGGAGCAGGACTCCAGGGTCAAATAGGCAGCAAGACCACACCCAGGTCCTGCAGCAAAAAGCACACTGTAACCTCCCAGTGGTCCGTTAACAACAGAATTAAAATAGCAGAGAAGACTCTGTGCAGGTGGCAGAGAAGGAAAAGGGGTCAACTGGGATGGCAGCTGAGGTCATTCACTTAGAAATGCATGCTCTGAGCTCCTGCTCTCTAGGCAGGGGGCGCCATGCTCATAGGAAGGAAGTCAGCTTCAAATATTTATATCCGGAAGGGAAAATCCAAGAACAAACTGAGACACTATCTTGTCAAAGTCATCATAACATGAATATTAATGGATACATGCCTTAAATATGTCTTTTTTTTAAAGATTTTATTTATTTCACAGAGAAAGAGATCACAAGTAAGCAGAGAGGCAGGCAGAGAGAGCAGGGGAAGCAGGTTCCCTGCTCAGCAGAAAGCCTGATGCCAGGGCTCCATCCCAAGACCCTGAGATCATGACCTGAGCCAAACACAGAGGCTTATTTAGCCCACTGAGCCACCCAGGCGCCCCGTAAATACATCGTAATAAAGGCACAAAGAAATACGCTCTGGCTGATATGCTTTAGCATGGAGTAGAACTGGGGTGAATTGTGCATTCTCCTTTGTTCTTTCCAATGCTGTTTGGTTGTGTGTGTGTGTGTGTGCACGCGCGCGCGCGTGCGCGCCTGCGCGTGCACACACCTATGTGTAAGTGTGTTTTTACATGAGCATGTAGCACTTTTCTAAAACTTAAGTTTTTGTTTTGTTTTGTTTTGTTTTTTTAGAGCGCCTTTGCTATTTTCATGAGGTAATCCACTGTTTTCCAACTATTCCTACTGAATGCCAGAATAAAAATAAGAGTTCCTTGGGGTGCCTGGGTGGCTCGGTCGGTTAAGCATCTGCCTTCTGCTCAAGTCATGATTCCAGGGTTCTGGGATGGAGCCCCACATACGGCTCCCTGCTCAGGGTAAGTCTGTTTCTCCCTCTCCCTCTGCCTGCTGTTCCCCCTGCTTGTGCTCTCTCTGACAATTAAATAAATAAAATAAATTTTTTTTTAAAAAAGAGTTCCTTGCTAAGTGATAAGAACTTTCTATATACTTGAATGATTTTATCCCATACAATCTTCATAGCAACTATACAAAAAAGAACTTCTCTCATTTATAAACCAAAGCAGAGAGAGATTAATTTATCTAAACTTAGTTGACAATATATGGAGCTGCAGTAAATCCAGATATTTCAGTCTCTAAACTTGTGCTCTGCTCTTTATTCCACCATTTCCCTTACTACTTTACAACACTTGAAACTATGTATCACCATTTTCCTCAATCCCTCCTGGCGCCTGCTCTAAAAGTAATAGCTGCTTTCAGCTAACTTGCAAACAGCTAGATGGGAAATGACCTTGCACACATTTTAAATAATTTTCAGGGTTTATTACTTCTCTCGGAGTCATTGCATGAAGCATGTTTGCAGGTGACAATCACTTGTTCAAACACCAAAAGCTAGTGACCGAGAGAGGTCCACAAATCACCACCAAGTAGAAAGCTGAAGGCTAACCTACTCTGTCAACATCAGCTCAGAGGTAGCTGCCTTCCACACAGCTTCAAAAATATATTGGTCACATGACTAGGTTTTCTCACTCTCTGTGTCCTTGTCTATAAGTTGTTGAGCAACATATTGCTTCTATGTGTTTTAATAAGTAATATGTCTTCAGGCTCAACATTGAAAAAAAAAAAATCTTGCAAGGGTACCTTGTCAGCTCTCTTTAAGACTTGAGCAACCAATGCACAGACTATGCCAGTGAGAAAAAAATCACGTGCTTATGAAGGTAAGGTTAGGTTGGCTGGGTTTTGTTTTGGCTGGTCCTCCAGATTTTAAGGAACACCTTCTGTAATTTCTTTGGATCACTGACCATAGAACAATTGAGAGGTCCTTAAGAACAATCTGAAAATCAGCAACAGAGTTTAAAGAGACAGAAATTTGTTTGTAAACATAAATGACCAGGCGAACAGGGAGACTGAGAATAATTTTCTAATATGCATCTGTTACCTTTGTCACAAATGATTAGACTAGGAATTTGCCCCTGACTCAAAACACTCATCTAGGGTCCAGAAAATAAATAAACAAACAAATAAACCTCATTAGCAACTATGAAGCCATGCTGCTTACAGTATTTTATAAATCCTAGAAAATAATGGAATGAAACAGGTATAGGCAATTGTTCACCCATGTCTCCTTGTACCTGCCTTTATACAACTGATTTTTTTCTCAAATCAATTGATGTTACACTCTCCCCTGTACCTATGCCTTCCAGTCATGGTTCCCATTCATTTGGGATGCTCTACTTTCCTCTCTTCAACTATACATTGAATAAATAATTATCAAATACTATCCAAATGCAAAACATTGGTCTAGATACTAAATAGATACAAAGGTAAGAGGGGTGCCTGGGTGGCTCATTCAGTTAAGCGTCTGCCTTCGGTTCAGGTCATGATCCCAGGGTCCTAGGATCATGCCCCACATGGGGCTCCCTGCTCAGCAGGAAGCCTGCTTCTCCCTCTCCCTCTGCCTACTGTTCCCCTTCTTTGTGTTCTTTCTCTGTCAACTAAATAAATAAAATCCTTAAAAAAAAAAAAAAAAAGGTGAGTAAGACTCAATTCGTGTCCTATAGGAATTTAAAATTTAATAGTTGTCTGATACTCTTTCAAATGTTTATTCAACAAGGACCAAGTTACTGAGTGACAGAAATAGGATTTGGTATTGGAGACTGATATGAACACATGGGCTCCTGACCCTAGGTCATGTATACTCTAATAAGGGGACAAATTTGTAAACAAACATATGCAGCAGAATGTGGAATGTGTGTAATAAATTCATTACAGATGACAGAAAGGGAGGGACAGTCAATTCGATCCGAAGGATCAGGGAAAGTAGAGTCTACGGAGTCTACGGAGTCTATCGAGTGACATAACAAACTGAGGCAAAACTATCCCCCCGAGAACCAAGGTTTCAACGTCTAGTTCTCTCAGGAAATGCAGGTGGTCTGAAATGACTTAGAGTTTAGGAGAGAGTTTTTTAGAAGTCAGTAGGGAGAAAGAGGGTGGCAGTACATGGAGAGAGAGAGAGAGAGAGAGGAGGCTGAAAAGCTAGGTCAGGGTTTGTGAAGTTCTCATGGACTTAATACATAGGCAATTGGGTTTTCTTTTTTTTTTTAAAGATTTTATTTATTTATTTGACAGACAGAGATCACAAGTAGGCAGAGAGGCAGGCAGAGAGAGAGAGAGGAGAAAGCAGGCTCCCTGCTGAGCAGAGAGCCCGATGCGGGACTCAATCCCAGGACCCCAAGATCATGACCTGAGCCGAAGGCAGTGGCTTAACCCACTGAGCCACCCAGGTGCCCCCAGGCAATTGGGTTTTTAAACAAGAGAGTAAAAGTATGATAATATTTGCTTTCTGAACAGGCCTCTAGCAGGTCAATGTACAGGATTAATGGCAGGAAGGAGGAGGGTGGCCATAGCTGGATGTGAGGTGGGGAGAGGCGAGGAACGTCTGCCATGGCACCTACAGGAGTCAGACAGGTCTGGACCCAGTCAGAAGCAGAGAAGTCAGCCCTATTAAAGAGGCAAGATCAAGGCTTGAGGCTCAACTGGCAGAAACTCTACAGGGCTTGGGGGGAATAGAGAAAATGGTGGGGAGGACTTAGTCCCTTGAGGGAAGCAAACTGGAATTCTCAGGAGTCCCCATACATCCTTTGAAAAATCTCTGAAGCAATTCTGATGATGATAAACCCTTGTTTAGAATAGCTGGTGGAAATCATGCTCCCAAAATGAAAGTGATACAACCACCTGATAATTTCATTTTTTTAAACCACAGCTTTTTATGCATGTGCTAGAAATGTTCCTCAATTGTCATCATATGATCTTGCATTAAAGTAATTCATCCATGTACTGCCCTCACTGAAACAAAGTAGCTTTAATTTTTTTTTTCTTCCTAGTAAGAACCACTATTAAAGTCAGTGTCTCCGGAAAGATTCAATGTAATCAGGTGGGATATAACATTTTAGGCAAAATACAATCAACTGAACACTGAGATATCACAAGTACTTCAAAAATTCTTTAGCCCATCCAACAAAACTTTATAACCAGACAAGCGCAGGGAACAACATGGCTTACAGATAGTAACTTAAGTAAATATGCTCATTTTTTACTTGTGCACATAAAAAGAAGTTCTGTAGGTTTTTCTCCCCCTTTTCTATAGAAAGTACTATTTCCTCTTCCATCTTCCTGTGAACACGTTTTTTAGTTGAATTTAGACTTTTCTAAAATTCTGTTTACCCCTTTATGACACAAATTTAAAACTGGTAGGAAAAAAAACACAGGGTCTGGCAGAAAGTATAGTAGCAGGTATGAAACTTATTGCTTCCTGAAGAGGCCAAGCCACCAAACAGTTCTTCTTACGATTCTACCCAAGTGAAACCATCGTGGGCTGCTGTACTTTATCAGTTCACCACATAACTTACTAGAAACATCTCTCTCCAAGACAAAAATCTTCCCTTGGTCAAAGATATGTTCATTTTCTTATTAAGATATGTTATATAGGATCTCATCATACATACAAATTCTATTATTTCTCTATTTTGCATATTTTCCATCCCATATTAAATAAGCAAGTCAGCTGCTACTGTTTAAAAGTATTAAGTGTCTACTTCTAAAACTAGTTTTGTTATTTGGAGGCAAAGTCAGTTCATTTAAAATTTTTATTTGTCTCTCATTTGTTCACAAATAAAACTTTATGGGATGTTTTATATACACTAAGTAATACTGAGCAACTATATGCTTTTATTAAATTGTACTGGTAAAATGAGCCATTTAAATGTTCTTACTATATACAGAAACCAATATTTTAAAAAATATAGACATAGACAAATGCATGTGTGTCCAGATTCATTCTTCCAATCTGTCCATAAGGCAGCAAATATCTATTAACAATCTTCTAACGTGCAGAGCAAACAGGTTTTTGAAAATCAAAAATAAGACAAATATGCACTCAAAGTTGCATAGAGGTAGAGGAGACAAACATGCAAAAAACCTAAATAATTACATCAAAATAAAAGTGCAAGAAATGCAGTGTAGGAACTCAAAAGAAGAAATGATTAATTCCAGTTCAGGAATCTAGTAAAACATTATGGGGTTGCTAAAAGTGAGGTATACAGGCATAGCAAACTTCATTTGGATTTGCTTTACTGTGATTCACAGATACTGTATTTTTTTACAAACTTAAGGTTGTAGCAGCCCCATGTTGAGCAAGTCAATCAGTGCTATTTTCCCAGCATCATTTTCACACTTTGTGTCCATGTCACATTTTGGTAATTCTCGTAATATTTCAAACATTTTCATTATTAGTATATTTTATTTGTTAGAGTGATCAGTGAACTTTGATGTTACACAAGGGATCTGGAGATTGGCAAGTACTCCACTTTGGCTAGAGCCCCTATCTGAGATGTGACTGGCAGGGGATGGAAATCTGTCCAGGATGAGGGCAGACACTCAACACCATGTTAAAGCTGCTTGGATTCTCTTTTGTGAGAAAAGGAGAAAGACTGAAAGTTTCTACAAAAGGAAAATCACACAATTCATTTATTTAATAGGAATTTAATAGAAAGCTAACTACACAACATCTGAAGAATAGACCAAAAATGTGAATTCTGGAGTCACAGAGAATAGTTCAGAGGATATTTTAATATTCTGGGGGGAAATACAGCTTCCTGAACAAGAAGGTTGGCAGCAGGAATGAAAAGGAAGCGCCAAATACTTTGGCGAGCTGAGCCAAATAGGAAGTTACAGTGATTGATCAGACACTGGTAAGTAGGTTCAAGATTGTAACAATAGGTAACTAATAGTATACATGTCACTTGGTATCAGTTGACTTTTATTTAAAAAATCAAATACAGCATGTTTTCCCACAAAACTGAGATTTTCCTTAAGAATCTTTCCAGGTGCTACTTCAGGCAGTCAGCACTTAGTAACAAGTAATCAGTCAACAAAAAATTGAATCCACTTGCCATTTCCACTAGAAGCTCTGTATTTGCCAAGATATAAATGGTGGTGGGTGGGGGGAGTGACGTATTACAAAAGTCAATTGGAAGAAAGGCATGAATATTTTTAATATCTAACATTATTCATTTGCAAGATAAAGAAAGCCAGCTATAGATCTCTACTGAGAGGAAAAACTAGAACAGCAATAGTAGAGCCTGGCATCCCTTTGGGACTATATTAAGTGAAATGAGGACTATGAAGTAGGAAGTGGTTGGCATTAGAAATAGTCTATCTTAATCCCTTTGAAAACTCAAACACTAGCATTAGGATCCAAGTTTTCAAATGGGGACTGACAATCCTAACATTCCCTTAAATCTAAGCATGTTTATATTGTATTTCAAGGTCCTACTTCCAGTGTCATTGAATTAACAAGCTCTGAGTGACACCCCAGGTCATTTAGACCAGGGACTCAAACTTTCATAGAAGGTGATGCCCAGAGAACTGGTAAAGTTGTCAAAGTCACAGAGCCAGTGTCAGGAACAGAATGAAAACTTGGAGATTTCCACTATACTTGACTGGCACATTCCACAAGGAAGAAAGAAGTCACATGAATGACATTCAAATGACAAATGACCTAAGCAACGGCAAAGAAATGACAACCATTTAACTTAAATTGTGAGACAAATCTTGAGATGAAAATCAATTATCCTTTTGCTAGTATATTTCAAACTTCTCTCCAAAAACAATTTTAAATTTAAATTTAAATTACCAATTAAGAGAAACATTCACTATCAGTTTAATATTGATTATGCCTCCTTTTCCCAATGCCTACAAAGAGGCTTTAGATGAAACCTCTAACATAAAAATCAATGGCAATCAACTTTCTAGTATTTCTGCTTCCACAATTAATTTGAAAGTTAAGATATCCAAGTAAGTCAGACAATGAGCCATGTCCAAAACTTGCTCACTCTCTCTCTCTTATTCTTTGCTTTATAGCTGGGAAACATGAAAACCTACTGAAGACATTAAAGAAGAATGATCGAGGTTTCAATTACCTAGAAAACCACAAATAATGTGATATTACCTTTAGGGGAGTACATTTAGATTAAAAAAAAAAAAATAAAGATTTGTAAGCATGCCCACATCATTATACATATTGAAAGGACACAATAATAAGGATCTGCTGGCAATGAGAAACAAATTTCTCAAAATGATTCTAAAACCACTATTATACTAACTAAGGCTGAGATATGCATTGGTTTCAACCAGGTACTACAACTATAATCATACCTTGTTGATTGCACTCTCTAACAGTTGAGATTATTCCTAATAAAATTAATGTGTCACTTGCGATACATATATATAGATACATGTATGAAAAGACAGAGAACAGCTAATTAGCAATGTAGAAAACAACGACTTTTACGAAGTCACATCACAGTTCAGTTAGTCAGAATACTGTGCTGACATTTTCAATATCTAAATAACTATTTTGTTTATATGGAATTCTGAAGAGCATATTTGCCATGAAAGGAGACCCCAGAATTTATTACTGGCAAGTTAAGTGGTGACTTCCTCATTATTAAGAAAGCAGAGGACTGACATGACAGAGCTTGCAGTCAGTTCTCAACCCCAGTGGTAAGTATGAATGTCACATCGTCAATTCAATTAATTTCCCTCTACTTTTCATTTGGCTGGTTTGTCACCTTTGTCCAGCGTTTAGCTTTCATCTCACCCTGCCTACTGATTTCTAGTTAAACAGTCCCCTCATTACTTAATCTCCCACAGCTTCATTAGGTAACTCAGCAGCAGAAAAGAGGTAAGAATCAATACTTGGAAATTAAATATCAAATGGTTAAGGTTTACATCACTCATCTAAACTGTTCTACCCAAGCTCTCACCAATAGGGGACAGAAAAGGCACAGTATTCTATATCCCCTTTGTGATGGTATAGATATCATGTGTTATAATTATGTCTCTCAGCTTTGTCATTTCTCTTCAGCCACCAACACATCAATACGGAGAGAAAAGAATCCCACCTACCCTTAAAGCCTAAAAAATATAACTTACGGAAGAATGCCAGACTATGTCTGGTGGACAGAAGCTTATACCTAAGAATTAGACATATATGCATTGGGAACTCAAGCTTGCCACCTCCTAGGTGTGTGACTTAGGCCAAATTACTTATATTCTCTCTGAACCTCAATCTCCTCACCTGTAAAATAGGACATAAACCACCTGTTTCGCAGAATTGTTACGAAGACAGAGTGAATTAGAATATGTTAAATGTTTTCCACAGTCTCATGCAGATTTAGATTTTGACTTTAAGTAAAATATATAGCAAATGTCGACAGTTTTCTTGTTTCCTGATGTCATTAGTGCAGCTTATAACTGCATACTTATAATAAAGAGAAGTACTTACTTCCCAGGGACTGTCGCTGATATTTTGATTCTTCAGAGTTTCACAAAGTTAACTGATAATTCCCTCAATGTTTGGAGTATTATTCTTTGTAGAATAAACTTGACAAAATGTCTCATAACTGGAACAAGAATACCCGAGAGCCAACCTCCCTGCTGAAGAGGCATTAACATGGATGGTTGTCATACGTTTGGAAACATTTAAGGTATTACATGTCAGGGAGTGAACAATGGCTTTTGGGGCAAGGCACCTTTTAAATACATCTCACTTTATTATTGATGATCAAAGCTTCATCCTCCTTCAGACTGTGTTGTCATCTACTCGGATGTTTTATCTCGTGTCCAACACAAAAGAACTGTCTAAGTGTCAGTCTACTGATTTTATTGGTAGGATACCAGAATGTGCTAGAAGGTGCTTCCATTCTAAAACTTTGTTGTTAAGCACTACTTCCTATCTGTCAAATCCCACTGGGTCCACACATCTAATTGCATGTGTGGGTGTAGGGAAGCCATGGAGTACAATCCGTAGACATGCCCTATGCACTTCCAAATGCATACTCTTCTGACCACTTTTCCTCTGTATATCCTCTACATTTAGGTGTATGAGATGGGCTATCATTATCATCTTGAACATGAAGCTTTATGTCACCTTGCATTGCATGTTTCTATGACTCCCCCAATTGAATATAAATTTGTCCAAAATACAGGTACCCTGTCATCTATGTTGCTTATATGCTACCTAGTAACATAGTCATAAGAAAATGAGATGAGACTAACAGCTCTTAAGTGCTTTTCTTGTGAAAGGCACAATCCTGGGCACTTTACAGATTTATTTCATTTACCTCTCCAATAATACTATAAATTTGGTTTTTAAATCATTTCTGTATTACTGATTAGGAAATGAGATTCCAAAAGTTGAAATAAGTTACCCAAAATAGCATTCAAAAGGGATAAAAATGGGATTTAAAGACATCTGTCTGACTCCTAATTCCATTTTCTTGCTGCTACACTCTGCTGCCCCAAATTCTCATTAATCTTTCAATGCAACTTTCTCATGAGAATAAAAGTATTTAGAAAGGTGCAGCCAGTAGTTTAGACTTGAGTCTACTTATTTAAAGAGGAATAGGGGGGAAACAACCAAAATAAGCTATTAAAATCCCCTTGAGAAGACAGCTTATTAATAACTTCAGCTCTAGAAAACTATCCCAGGGAAAAAATATAATCATAGCTGTTTTCAAGTGTTCATGAATAAGAATGCTCATTAGCATTATTCTGAATAGTAACTTTCTGAAATAAATTTTGGAACATAAGAGATAAGTTAAATAAATAGAGTAAGTCCATAAAACAGATTACTTCACAAACATGGAGGGTTATTTTTCTCAAAACCTAATGATAGTAACATATACATGATACAAAACAAACAGAAGTACAGAACATAAATTGTATAGAATATAGTACGATCCCTTTATATAATGTGTGCATATCAATTTTTCAGTTAACATCATTTGAAACCTATTTACACACTAATTTCAACTTCTTGTGTTTTTAAAGAAGGGTAGAATATGTCTAAGAGATAAACTAAAGGGACTGTGGTGGAAACCTCCATTGCTGTGTTTGAACTCTTTCCTTCTTTCACCATAGATAATAAGAACAGTGAACGCATCTGCCTCAAACTGGGCCAATCCCCGCTGGACCAAGCAGATTCTCTCTCTTGCAATACCCATTTGCTTTCCCAGGTGGTCTGGAACTGTAACTGTAACATAAAAACTTGCAAAGCATATGCCACCAGTGGACAGAGAAACAGAAAACAAAGTCTCCAAATTGAGACAGAATAGGGAAATGGAAAGAAACATGTGAAAAGGAGAAGAAAGGAAAAAGCGTACAGAGCTTCAATTACCTTCCTATTTCATTCACAATACACATACACAATACAAAGCAAGCTGTTACAACCGTCCATGGATTATGAAACCAGACAGCCTCACTTATTCCACGTAGAGAAGCAAGACCACAACAGTGCCGACCTTGACACTGTTATTTCTAACAGTGACAGTCCAACAGCAGCAAAAATTTTTTTTCCTTTGTATAATCTTACAAAAGGCCTAAAAACAGTGATGTGTATATAAGCAACTTGTTTAACTGTGAGCTCTCCAAAAAAAAAAAAAAAACACTGAATGCAGAGAAGTGTGTGTGCGCATGTGTGTATTTACATAATTTATTATAAATTTTACTGATATAAAATATGTGTAGCTGAGCACACATCTTTTAGACAATAAGAGTATATATGGTATTTTCACTGTAAATTCCAGAGGGCCAATTGATTCCCACAGAACATCTTAAGTGCAGACAACAACAAAACAAGCCCTGATCTGCAGTATTTACCAGTTTCCATGGTATAAATACTCCCACCACAGCCAACTTCAACCTACCAATGTGACACCACTGAACAGGGACGGAAGAGATGAGCAGCAGCACCTGACACATAATACTGTCACCTCGCCGATCAAAAAGATAGAGCACAGGTGACAGGAAAGAGTATAGATAATAGTAAATTGTAGTAAAATCTTTAGGAAGTGATAGCTTTTGAGTATGTCTTAACTTTGTTTTAAAATATAATGTATTTCATTTTAGGTTTATATGATTTTAATGTTTAATAATTGCCATATTTAACAACTGGTGCAGATTCCGGTCTCAATCCAATTCAGACCAGCTCCAGCACACATGCCTGAAAAGTATCTCCAAATATCTGAGGACAGGTACTGCTAATCCAGACCAAGGGACTACAGTCAGTCATTTGCTCATCAAACATTTTAATGTGCATTATCAGCACATGTGAAAAGTCCAGATTCCTGGGCCCCA
Organism: Mustela lutreola; assembly: GCF_030435805.1. Lineage (NCBI taxonomy): Eukaryota > Metazoa > Chordata > Mammalia > Carnivora > Mustelidae > Mustela > Mustela lutreola. The sequence goes on along the minus strand of NC_081297.1, from coordinate 75,167,796 downwards.
GTCTGAGAGATTTTGAGAGTATATCCAGCGCAGGGACCCAGAAGTCTGTGTTTTAACAGGCAAGCAACCATCTCCGTGCCAGACCATTACCCAGAAAACGTCCGCATCCAGAATTTGTTCACTACATATTCTGTGCCCGGCTCAGAACCCATGGACATGAAAGAAACAAAACTTGTCCTCAAGGTGAATACAGAAACCAAGAATCATAATGTAACTCTAATACTGGTACCTACCAGCTGCTTTGGGAAAATAAAATCCACTTTGGGAGAAGAGTCCTGAGAGAAATGTTGTTTGACCTGCGTCTTAAAGGAGCACCAGCTAATCAAAACGACAAGGGGGCAGGGAGGAAGGGGTGTTCGGGGCAGAGAGATGGGGGGCAGGTGCATAGCCACACAGGTGAAGAGGACTCCGTCCACTAGATACCACCACATTCTTTGGGGCTGTAAGACTGATTTTGCAGCCACATTTCATCTGTCATCAGCTTTAGCACATATTAGACTAGTTAAATCATGGTGTTCCTGTGAGGAGTGGTGGTAGTTTAGGCAGAAAAGTCATGGCCAGGTCGGGTGGAACTTTACAGAATGCCTAGCACAAAGTAGGTGCTCCTATTCTGTATTCCTCCTTCAACATGAGTGTTTAAAATTGGTTTTTATCACCATAGATTATCACTGCCAAAGAAGTTACAAGTGGCGGCTAACTTACAAAGTCTACAACACAGAACGCTCTCACAGTTTTTTAAATAGACAAGCTATCTCCTCAATCAGAGAAAATGACCAAAATTATGTGTTAAAAATAGTTCCCCAAACCTAAGTTCCAGGGAAATGAGTGATTACTACATTATATTTTTCTCACTGGTTTTGCCTCATCCTAATTAAGCTGTTTTCCAAATCCAATGTGAATGTTATAGATGTTATTTTATGTTTCTGAGGTTGTATCTTTTCGGCTATTGGCACTTTAATTAGGTAACCCAATTAACTTTAAAAATCTATGAAGTAACATGATGAAGAAAAACGACTCCAAGAACCACACGATGGGTTGAAGGGAAGTCATAGAGTAGGAGTGTGTCTCTACCTAAACAGCTAGAAGAGTGGACTTGTCACCTTAACACAGCAAGTCTGTGGCCTCCTCCTTGTCATGCTGTCCCTTCTCTAATGCAAACCATGCACATTAATCTCACCTCCCCTCAAGCCCCATCTCCTCCTTGTAGAACATTCCAAGCACTCCACTGCACAGTGATCTTGTCCCTCTCCATGCATGATCCTCATCTCTGGATTTAGTCCTATGTGATCACATATTACAGAATACTCATCTCCCAACCAGACTTTACATTTTCAGAGAACTTCCCTTGCCATATGTCATGGAACAGGGCATAACGCTAAACATACAAAAGACGTTAAACATTTGGTTAGTAAATAGACAAAATGATCTCCATGAATTATATTTAGCTTCAAGCTTCAATTGCTGATTTCTTCACCTCCCCCAAAATGAAGATGAAAATGTCATAAAGACTTTTAAAGGTCTCAGATTGGGGACAAAGAAAGGAGGTTATCAAAAGGGATTCTAATACTGGGTGCCTTTTTAAGCATCAACAAATCATCAGACGTCTCTAACACAGAAAAAGAAGGGAATTCCTGGCTTTGCTTGCCCACAGTAAGACAGGGGTCTACAACTGAGCCTCGTTGCTAAGTGAAAATCCTCCCCTCAAAACATCCTAGAATATAAGCTCTTATACTCATCAAAGAAGAGAGAGCGAACAGGTATCCCAAGGCTGCCTCTATCCTGTATTCTTTAACAATTTACTGAAATACAAAAGAAAAAGACAATTTACAGAATTCCAAACTGAATTATATATAATACATTTGTTCAGTAAATACTATTTCCAGTATCATAATAGCTAACATTTTTTAACACTTTTGTGTCCTACAGTGTTTAAGACATCATCTTATCAAACTCTGATGTCATTCTATATGAGATAAACACCATAATTTTACTCATTTTAGAGATGAGGAAGCTCAGCTTAAGTACTAACTCCAAGGTAACAACATTGTTAAGTCACAGAGCCAGAATCTGCAATCAGGTCTCTTATCCCAAAGCCGAAAGGATACCATCTCTGTTTACAAGATTGAATTCCCAACAATGTTAAGTACTCTACATACTTGGGTTCTATTCAGGACTTTTTTTTTTAATGTGAAAACTTAAAAATTAAAAAAGCAGGACACCAAATCAGTGGTATGAAGAAAAGGCCAAACAAGGGTATGTCCAGGGTCTGAGGTACCAAGTTTAAACAAACTGGCTTAAAGCCAATTAACTACAGGATTCCACTGGCAGAAAGACCAGTGAAGGTATTATTTCCCCATCAGTCCTAAAGAGTACTTGGGAAATTAGGATTTAATTTATAACACTTTTTTTTTTAAGATTTATTTATTTATTTATTTATTTATTTATTTGACAGACAGAGATCACAAGTTGGCAGAGAGGCAGGCAGAGAAAGAGGAAGGGAAGCAGGCGCCTTGCTAAACAGAGAACAGGATGCGGGACTGGATCCCAGGATCCTGAGATCTCGATCTGAACCAAAGGCAGAAGGTAATTTAACCCACTGAGCCACTCAGGTGCCTCCTTATTTTATAACACTTTTATATTCATGTCAGGTACAGGCTACATGCCATTCAGGCTTCATAGAATGTTCAGCAAAGAAGAACTCTAGAAAATGCTTTTACTGTAGGACTTTTGGCCTTGCATTATGTGTGTATACTAATGACTTCCCTTGGGCATCCAAAGGCAGCTTCAGAATAAAGAAAAAGGCCTAGAAATTAATGTCTGAAAAGAGTTTTCCATATAGCCTCACCTGTTCAATTGACAGGAAGAAATCTCAGGCAGCCCTTAAAGCAAGAAACACAGTAGTAAGGCAAGAGTGCAAGCTTAGCTACCATTATCAGCATTGTTCCCACAGTCTGAGGTCAGCCTTAAGAGGAAGCGAGCAATCATGGGAAATAGTCCCAGGGATAGCTAAAGGTTATCCCCTATCCCCTAATTAACACCTCTACTGGTTTGTTGGTGCTTGAATTTCCACAAAAAGTGAAAATCCATTTCTTTGGCTTTCGACTCAATCTTGTGAAAATGCAAAATCAAATACTACTAGGGGGAACAGCATTTTAAGTTTCAGGGTTTATTTACATCTAAGATTCCCCAAGTTTGTTAGATTCCTTCAAGGCAAATTTTGCTAAGGAAAGGAATGCGAGGGTACTGAAAACCTTAGGGCCAAAGTGATTAGGACGTTAGTTTTTTCCAATGAGAGAGATCCTAGTATGCAAACAAGGGAGTGGGCTTCAGAGTCAATCTGATGCAAATTATCCCTCTCCCGCGGCCCTTATCAATTTATTATAGTCCGCCCCACCTCTTCTCAAAATCTACCGAAATACAGCAATTATGAAGTTTTATTTACAGGAAAACTGACCCAAACAACGTCAGGCAAAGGAGTTGAAATTTACAGTCCTTGGGCAGAATGTCAGTTGTTATAAGCACTCCAACTGTGTCTACTTGCAGGAAGAAAGTCGTGACTTCCCAGATTTTGGGTAAGGCACACATTCGTCGGCAAAGAAAGCTGGAGCCGAAATCTCTACCTATCAGGCAGAAAGCAAGAAGCCAGGAAGGGGGGGGTGCGGGGAAGCAAGCTGGATGGCTCCAGGAAGTGGGTGGGGAGGAAGCGGCGAGATTTGGAGCCAACTGTAGCAATAGCAGGTTTGCACACGCCTAGCGAACGGAGTCCCGGGCCACTGCGTGCAGCGGTCACAAGCGCTCTTGGCAATGCTGTCCCCTTTGATTCCCGTATCACCCAAACACAACAGCTCGGGTTTGGGACGTAAAAAGGGCTTGCAAAGTGGGCGGCGGCCGGGATTCCCGCCGCTGAGTCACAGCCCAGCCAACTTTTACAGCATTTCCCAGAAAGAAAATCAAGTCTCAGTTCCGTAGCCCACTACTCGCTTCCAGTTCGTGCTCTCCGCTCTGTCACTGCAGCTGGGGGGGGGGGGGGGTGACTCAGACCCCAACTGGGGTGTTTCCCACTCGTCTCGCAACTTCTCACCCCAGCAAAGCCTCGGGGTGCCCCGAGCGCTTGGCAAGCGCTACCCACCAGGCAGATGAGAGAGCAGGAGGAGGGAGGGGAAGGGCTGCGTCCTCACCTGCAGGACACGGACACCTCCACCCGCGTGGCCGGGATGGCCGCGCTCAGCTGGTTCAAGTCCCCGATGCCCGCAGTGCTGGTGTAGCGGCTGTCCATCTTGGGGGGAGGCGCCGTGGACTTGTCCGGCGCCCACATCCAGAGCTCGGGCAGACTAAGGGCTCGGAGCCCAGCTCCCGACAGACGGGGATGGGGGTTGAGGGTGGAGGCAGAGGATGGAGGGCGGAGGCAGCTCGCGGGAAGGGGGAGGGAGGGGGAGGCGGACCCGAGCAAAGCCGCGAGGGAACCGCGAGCCAGTCCTGGCCCAGGCCGAGGCTGCCGGCGAAGTGGCGCACGGGGCTCCCGGCTTCCCTGCCCCCTCCTTGCAGGCAGCAGCCCCAGCGGGAGACACTTCGTGATCCTTGCCAGGCTCCGAGTGCCAGGCTCTGAGGAGCCACCGGGCCGCCTGAGGAGGTAGGAGGCACTAGACCCAGACCCCAACCGTCTAGGAGAGCAAGCCCTGGCCGGCAGGGCGCGCGGCTGGGGTGTTGACTCCGCCTCTACACTCCCACTCCCGCCTCCTGGGCAGCGACTCCCTCCTGTCAATCAGGTGTGGACGGGAATGTCACGCAGTTCGCCTGCCTGGGCTGGAAGCTGGAGGTGTGGGCGCCTCTGCCTGTTCCAAACTCCCCCCTCGCAGGCGAGCCCCTCCTCACCCCGCGCTGGTCCTCACCGAAGCCCATGGAGGTCCTTCCCACTTTGCCTTCGGGCAGGTGAGCTAGGTCTCGGCTTCTGGATTGCCCACTCTCGGCCACTTGGGGGTTGGGGACAGTGGGACATGAGGACGATTTCCAATGTTCTGTATGCGGTTATAAAGTGACAGATCAAGATCTGGGACAAGTCTGGAACAGGATGAACTCTTGGGAGGGGTACTATTTGAGATTTAAGGGGACAGGTTTCCCTCCTCCCTCAGTTCCTCGAAACGTGGGGGTCAATTGTGACAGTCTTCCTATAATCAGGACTCTCCTGCGGCCCCCTCGCTTCCAAATGCTTGGAAGTTCGGACCTGAAACCTGGAGGTCACAACCGTTTAACGCAGCTTCCTTATCCCGACTCCCACCTACAAGATCCGAATGAAACTGGACGGACGGAAGCAGAGGGGAGCTGGAGTGAGCTCCGCATTTGGGAAACTGGAATCTGGGGCAGCCATACAGGTGCAAGAATGCCGAGGCATCCAACGTGTGGGGAAATTCGCGCGAGTCCCCTCCATCGCCCAGACCTTATTGGAGGCACCTTGCCTCCTGCCTCGCCCGTGCGCCTGCGGGTCCCCAGACGTTAGCCAGCAGGGGGCGACCGAGGACGGGACGCGGCTTTCTGGGAAGAAGCGCGGAGACCCGACCCTTGTGCGCCTCCTCTTATCGCGCCCGGCACGGAGTTTGCCGCTGGAAGGACGAACTCAGAGAAGAACTCTTTTCGCGACTGAGAACTTGACATACGTTGTTAACATTTTAATCCATTTGGAGCCACCTGCCTAGAGAATCTGTAGAGTTGCCGGTGAGGACCTGTAGGCACTGTCTTGCCCCTTCCCCCTGCCAAGATCCTCCCCGCATTTCATCCTTGGTTTCTTTTCTTGATCTCCCAGCCCACCCCTTGTCATACCTTAAATCCAGAAGAAACTGTTTCTCTTTTTCCGTCTCTGATTAACCTGTAATCAGGTTAATTGGAAATGTCCTAAAGCTCCAGACATTTCTTATGCTGGAGAAATTAATTTGGGGGACTAGACTTACGTGTGTTGTTGTTGTTTTTAAAGATTTTATTTATTCATTTGACAGACAGAAATCACAAGTAGGCAGAGAAGCAGGCGGGGGGGGGGGGGGTGGCGGGGCAGGGAGCCCCTGCTGAGCAGAGAACCTGATGCGGGGCTTGATAACAGGACCCTAATATCATGACCAAAGACAGAGGCTCAACCCACTGAGCCACCCAGGCGCCCTTACGTGTGTTTTTTTAAGGTAACCAGGCTTATTTCATAGAAGTCTACTGAAGAAATAAAAGGTGAGAACTTTAAAACAGTACCCAGCCTATAATCCTTTGCGTTTTAGTGAGCTATAACTGACATGTAATAAATTGCACATATTTAAAGCGTGCCATTTAATAAATTTCGATACATATATATTCCTGTGAAACCATCACCGTAATCAAAATAATGAGCCATTCCATTACCCCAAGTTTTCTCAGCCTTTCCTTTCACGACTAAAAACAATCCTCCAGACAAACCACTGGTCTATTTTATATCACTATAGGGAAGTTTGCATTTTCTGTAATTACATATGTATGGAATCATATAACATGTACTTTTTTGTGCGCGGCTTCTTCCACTAAGCAAAATTCTTTTGAAATATGTCCCCACATTGCTAAGTGCATCAATAGTGCATTTCTTTTTTGTTGTTGACTAACATTCCATTGTATAGATGTGCCACAAATTGTTTACCTATTGGCATGTTAGTGGACATTCAGTTTCTTCCAGGTTTGAGCTATTACAAATAAAACAGCTATGAACATTTATGCATCTTTATGCATCTTTATGTGGACATATGCTCATTACTTTTGGGTAAATACCTAGAAGTGGAATAGCTGGGCCATAAGGAGAGTGATTATTTAACTTTTTAAGCAACCATTAAACTATTTTCCAAAATAGTTTTACTATTTTCCATTCCCACAGTATTATATGAGTTTTGATTCTTCATACTCTTATCAGCACCTATTACTGTTACTCTTTTAAACTTTAGCCAATCCAATAGTTGTTTTAGGAGGTTAATGACTAATAATATTGTTATTATGGGTCTCAGTGTGGATTAATGCCATTTTTATGTGCTAATTTGCGATCTGTATATATTCTTTGGTAAAGTTTCTATTCAATCTTTTGCCCATTTTTATTGTGTTATTAGTTGTTTTATTCTTGAGTTTGGGGAGTTCTTTATATGTTCTGTATATAAGTCCTTTGTCACATACAATTTATAAAATAAGTTCTGCCAGCCTGTGGCTTGTATTTTCATTTTTGTAATAGTCTATCAGAGATTTGGAGTTCCAAGTTTTGATGAATCATTATTGAACTTTGCCCATTATTGATTATAATGTTGGTGTTGAATCAAAAAAGTCTTTGCCTAATCTGAGGTCACAAAAATGATCTTATATGGTTTCTTCTAGAAGTTTTATACTTTCAGGTTTTGCATTTAATATGATTAATTTGGTTTTTTAAATCAAAGTTCTCTTTTTTGCACATCAACATCAAATTTTTTCTAGCATCTTTGTTAAAAAGACCACGTTTTCTCCATTGACTGATCTTTGTACTTTTGTCAAAAAACAATTGATCGTAAATGAGTCCATTTTTTCCCCTCTATCCTATTCCATTGATCTAGCTGTGTTTCCTTAAACCAATACCACAGTCTTAATTACTACAGCTTTTAAAATAACTTCTGAAATCAGGTAGTGTAACTTCTCCAACTTTGATCTTTTTAAAAATCCTTTTGTGGTTTTTGATTCTGGTCATTTTTGATTCTTTGCATTTCCATGTAAATTTTAGAATTGGCTGGGCAATGTCTACAAAAAAAAAAAAAAATCTTATCAAGACTTTGATTGGGATCTCATTGATTCTATAGACCACTTAAAGAAGAATAGATAAAATGAGTCTTCTGATCCATGAACATTATATGTCTTTCCATTTATTTAGGTCTTCTTTAATGTCGATCAGTAATGGACTGGTATCCTTAAAAGAGAAAGATTTGGAGAAACACAGCCACACAAGGAAGAAAGGCATGTAAAGACAGAGACAGAGATTGGAATTATGCTGCCACAAACCAAGAAATGTCAAGGATTGTGGTAGCCGCCAGAAGCTAAAAGAGTTAAGGAAGGAATTTTCCCTAGAGCCTTTAGGAAGACCATGTTCCTGCCACTACCTTGATCCCAAAACCGCGAGAGAAAAAATTTCTGTTGTGTTAAGCCAACCGATTTGTGGTAATTTGTTACATCAGCCCTAAGAAAACTAATGCATGATGATAACACTAATTATTTCAATTGTGCTAATTTTTTCAAGTTCAGTCCTTGTAAATTCATCATACTGAAGTAAGCCTTAGATAACAAAACTTTTAGAGTATATTCAAGCTCGCTCTTAGTATAGTCAGCACAGTGCATAGAGAACTACTATTTTTAAAAAATAATTTTAATAACCCAATAAATATCAAGAATTAAGACATGTCTATTTCCTTAAACTTTTATTTTGGAGAATTTTTAATAAAAAGTTTATATATATTGAAATGCATTTAAATAACATGAATGATTTTAGAATTGCTAAAAGCCAAAGGTAAATTTCATTTGCTAAAATTTATAAGCAGCCATTATTCCCCAAGTCAGTGATTCAGTAAACATTAGTTGAATGTTTACTATGTGCTAGGCACTGGGCTAGATCTAGGAGATAAAGCCTGCTCTGGTAAAGAGATGCATGACTGCCTAGAGATGTTACTAAATGAATCATTAAGTTCTTTTCATTTCTGGGATTTCATTATTCCACAAAACTAGGAAAGACCTCAGTTTGTAAATTGTTATTGTACCTTATTTTTAAGAAGCAGTTATTTGTAAAATGGCCCAAAAAAGTCAACTAGCCTGAAAGAGACTATTTTTATAAATAAAAGACAAAGTTCATTTACCTCATCCGTCAAGTACACCACTTGACGGATGAGGTAAATGAACTTTGTCTTATATTTTGTATAAGCAGTTCTTGAGACAATAGCTACATCCATGGAAAATTTGCCCCATCAGACCCAACAAACTATTCCACCCCAGGCTAAGTCGGAAATAACAGCATTAATGGGGAGCCTGGGTGGCTCAGTCAGTTAAGTGTCCAATTCTTGATTCTGGCTCAGGTCATGAGCTCAGGGTCGTGGGATGGAGCCCCATGCTGGGCTCTGAGGTCAGCGAGGAGTCTGCTTGTCCCTCTCTCTCTACTCCTCCCCCACGTAATGCTCTCTCTTGCTCTCTAACTCTCTCTCTCTCAAATAAGTGAATAGAACCTTAAAAGAAAAAAAAAGGAAAAAAATAACAGCATTACCACTTGCTACCTTCAAAATGTCCTTGGGAAATTGAAGAAAACAGATTGTCATCACTTCACCTACATGCATAGCTGTGTAATCACTCTGGCCACTTGACCTGCTCTATGAAAGTACAGCTTAAAAAATAATCATAGAAGAGCAAAGAATTAATTAACTAATTATGGAAAAATGGCAGCTCAGGGAAGACATGATGATGAGTGGCCAAAGAGTGTTCTCTGAGTACCTTCCTTTTCTCTGACCTGCTAACCATTTGAAGATGATTTCCTCAAGGTGATTCAAATCTGCAGATAATTCAAATTACTTCAGACATTAAAACAATATTACCATCTTTAGCTTGAAGTCATCTTTGTGACTAAAGATCAGTATCTCACTAATGTATAAATATCACCTTTTCACTGGTTAAGGAACATAGAAAAATATCACTTTTATAATCTTACAAATAATACAAAATTAAGATATGTCATGAATAAGCGTCCAGAAACATTAAACCCAGTATTTCAGTCAAGTAACATTTTTATAAGGGATCTTGGATTATTATTTAGGTAAACCTATTCTCAAGCAAAAAAAAAAAAAAAAAAAAAAACCATACAAACAAACAAACACCTTTAAGATTTTATTTATTTGAGAGAGAGAGCACAAACAAGCAGGGGGAGGGGGGAGGGGCAAAGGGAGAGGAAGAAGCAAACTCCCTACTAAGCAGGGAACCCCATGTGGGCCTCCTCAATCCCAGAACCCTAGGATCATGACCTAAGCCAAAGGCAGGAGTTTAACCAACTGAGTCACCCAGGTGCTCCTGAAGCAAAAATTTTTCCCTGTGTTTGATAAATAAATTTTACACTCAAGAGAACTCTTAGAATACAGAATATACTTTCCCTTTCAGAATTTCACAGTTAATATTTTTTTCTTTATTTAAATTCAGTTAGCCAATATATAGTGCATACTTAGTTTTCAATGTAGTGTTCTATGATTTATCAGTTGTGTATAATACCCAGTGCTCATCCCATCACATGACCTCCTTAATGCTCATCACACCCAATTGCACCACACCCTATTCCCATCCCCTCTAGCAACCCTCCATTTATTTCCTATAGTTAAGAGTCTCTCATGGTTTGTCTCCCTCTCTGATGACTTCCCAGTCAGTTTTCCCTCCCTTCCCCTGTGATCCTCTGTGCTGTTTCTTATATTCCACATGAGTGAAACCATGTGATAATTGTCTTTCTCTGACTGACTTCCCTCCAGTTCCATCCACATCAATGTAAATAGTAGGTATTCATCCTTTCTGATGAGTAATATTCCATCATATATATGAACCACATTTCTTTATCCATTTACCAACTGTTGAAGAGCATCTCGGCTCCTTCCACAGCTTGACTATTGTGGACATTGCTGCTATGAACATTGAGGGGCAGATGTCCCTTCAGATCACTGTATTTATATCTTTGGGGTAAATACCTAGTAGTGCAATTTCTGCGCCATAGGATAGCTCTGTTTTTAACTTCTTGAGGAAACTCCACACTGTTTTCAGAGTGGCTGCACCAGCTTGCTGTCCCACCAAAAGTCACACTTAATATCTAAACACACAGAAGAACATATTTCAAATTCCATGTTGAAAGTCTCAGGTTGGTTTGGATAAATTTGGTTTTCCATTACCACAGGGTAATTTGACTCATACTTTGCCTAGCCCTTAAAGAGACACCCTAAACTTGGGGTGAGGGGAGGGTTGGATCAGGAAAGTGATCAAAGTGGGGTTAGTTTTTTTATTACGACGGAATCTTCTATTTTTTAAATAGTATTTCAGTTACTTATTACCATGTAACAAGCCAGTCCAAAACTCAACCACTCAAAACAACAGTTGGTTGTACTAGTTTTCATGCTTCTGTGTGTCCCACTGTTCGGGGAGGCCTCAGCCTGGCAGTTCTGTTCCATGTAGTGTCACTTTGGGTCATGCACAGGGAGCGCATTCAGCTAGAGGCCGGCCGGCCTGGAAAATCCAAGAAGGCTTCATTACCATGCCTGGCAGCTCAGTGCCCTTCCTCTGTGCGGCGGCTCTGTGGTTTTTCCTCATTCAGTCGTCTAGCCCAAACTGCACAGCATGGTGACTGGCTTTCCTACAGCCAAAGCGGAAGCTGCCAGGGCCCTGCAAGGCTAGGCCTAGACTGGCACAGTATCACTTGCACTGGTTTCTATTTGCAAAAGCAAGTCCTGAGGACCGCCCAGGTTCAAAGGAAGCAGGGGAGGTAGCTGAGCGACATAAAGGGTGGAGCGGCCCGCACATACTGGAAGGGAAGGAATTGCCAGCAGTTATCTTTGGGGACTACCCACTCAAAACAGTCAGTTCAGATAAGGCTTAAACAACCATCTTACTCCTTTTTAGAAAAAACAAAACTGATCTAGTTTTTTCACCACTTTAAATTTGTTTTGTTTGAAAAAAAATAAATCTATATAAGGAATCCTACTTGTAACAAATAGGAAGGAACACAGTAGTAAGCAAGGATTTGTCTTCAAGAAGGACTTTGAGGGGCACCTGGGTGACTCAGTTGGTTAAGCATCCGACTCTTAATTTCAGCTCCGGTGTCGATCACAGGATGGTGAGATCGAGTCCCACGTCAGGCTCTGCACTGGAGGAGGAAAAAAAAAAAAAAGAAAGAAGAAGAAGAAGAATGCCTTTGCTAACTACATAGGAAATAGGTAGAGAAAGAAATATAGGAAATATGAAGAATATGTTTCCTGCTTTCAGGCATCTTTGCTTAATATGAGATCAGCATCACCTTATCACATCAAAAAAATATGAAAAAGCCAGAAATGAACCATGACTTGTCGTGTGATCATGTGGTATAGGCCAATATAACTGATGTTCAAGGGCAGACATATTAATGAGAAAGAATAACCATTAAAACTTCCCTGGAGGGCGCCTGGGTGGCTCAGTGGGTTAAGCTGCTGCCTTTGGCTCAGGTCATGATCTCAGGGTCCTGGGATCGAGTCCCGCATCGGGCTCTCTGCTCAGCAGGGAGCCTGCTTCCCTTCCTCTCTCTCTGCCTGCCTCTCCATCTACTTGTGATTTCTCTCTGTCAAATAAATAAATAAAATCTTAAAAAAAAAAAAAATAAACTTCCCTGGAAAAATGGGACTTGAAAAGAAGACAGAGCAATATAGGTGAGGGTGGAAATATGAGCAACTCTAAAAGTAAAAATAAATATCACATAAGTTTTTGGGTAGTGAGAAGACCCAAAAACTCAGAGAGGAAGTGTGGAAATTTAGATAGAGTGAGGTTATCTGAAAAGATCTTGTAATTAGAGGATATGTAAAAGGATAGGAAGCTAAAGTTATCTAATCCTGCCCTGTCCAAGAGAGTAGCTTCAAGTCACAAGTGGCTGAAGTTAATTAATATTAAATAAAATTTAAAATGTATTTCCTCAGTTGCATTAGCTCCATTTCAAAAGCTCAGTGGCCACATCTATTGGTTAGTGCAAATGTTAGAACATTTCCTTCGTACCACAGGAGTCTATGGGACAGTGTTAACAACATATTGTATTTCCTCGTATTTCTGAAATCCTTTCAACTTTTAGCTTCCTTCTGCCGTTGTGGGTAGTTCAGTTTACTATCTATCCTCTTCTACCCAGGATGACCCAGCACTCTCCCACCTTGTCTCCCTATTTCCAGTCATGCCCCATTCTGAAGCTAAAATGCACTTTATAAAACATTAATCTGGTCCAGTGAAATTCCTACCCAAACCACTCGTGCCATTCTCTTTGCCTGGAATGTTCCTCTGTGCCTTTTCCCTTAGCTCACACTTAGTCTGAAAAAGCTAAGTGAGATGTCACTTCCTCAACCAGGCCTTTTCAAATACCTCTGAGTGTCACTATTCTTATCTTTAAAATGACACTTTGATCTATGATACATGGTTGGTGAAAATCAAAGATAATGTATGTAATGTAGTGCTCAGCCCTCAAAATGAACATACTGATAATGCTTGTGGTGATGATAATAATTTGGTGCTGATGGTTTAAAGCTCTCTAGTTCTATTTTCTCACGTCAGCTACCCAGAGTAGCATTCCAAAAGGTGCCTCCCATCTGTCCAGTAATAATTTAAATTTACTTATATAGCTCATATGATTAATGGGGATCCACACTCACTATAATTGAAACATATGGCCTTTCCTAAACCATCCTAACCCACTATGCTCTTCTCCTCCTTGAAGTTTTTTATTATATATACACATATATCTTCTTAACTTCATCTTTACTTGGTCAAACTCTTATTCATCCCTCATGGCCTGTCTGAAATGCCACTTCCTCATGGAAGTTAAGTATCCTCATGGAAATACCTTTGTACTGCTTTTAGATAACTATTCTAGGGGTGACTGGGTGGCTCAGTTGGTTGAGCATCAGCTCTTAGTTTCAGCTCAGGTCATGATCTCATGGGTCATGAGATTGAGCACTGCATTGGGCTCTGCACTTAGGATAGAATCTGCTGAAGATTCTCTCCCTCCGCCCCTCCCCCCTGCTCTCTCTCAAATAAATAAATCTTAAAATAAATAAAGAATAAATAAGTAAATATTCTAATAGGACTTTATGCACAGAGAACAAAGATGAAGTTTTAAGATTCTTTTATCTAATAAAGAAAATGGTAGTTTACATTTCTTCTAGAGTTCCAGGGGTTCATTTGAATATGATTTTCTAATGATAACCAGTTAACATTAAGAACTCTCATAGAATAAACCTTACAACTCCTTGAAATACAGATATGTTTAAAGGGAGTCTGTTGTTAGACTCTTACAAGAACATATTTTCATGGTTACTGAACACAGAACAGGTCTTACTTTTTATAAATGCTTTCAGCCTCCAAATTTAAAGTTTCTTCCAAGAGGCTTTTCACTAAATCTGCTAATTCAGAGAGTTTGATTTTTCAAGGCTGCAAGAAGAAATCCATTTGTAAGAATGAATCCGAAAGGGCAACCCTAAAGCGTTCTGAAACATATCAAAAGAATATAAGGCAGCAAACCTTCTTATAAAAGGTCTATAAAACCTGAAATATTCTGCTCCTACAGGAGCTTCCCCAAATCCCCCAAGTAGGCTAGGTCATACCACCTTTACCTTTAACTATCACAATTAGAGTAATTATTGGGTGATAACTTGTTCAATACCTGTTTCTCCTGCTAGAGGCTGAGCTTCAAGAGCTTAAGCTGGCATCCACCTTCCCCACTGACTATCCTCTGCACCCAGCATGCAGACTTAAGTAAGACAGGTGCTGTGTGGCTGTGACTATTGAAAAGTATCTACATTTGTCTTGATGTGTTGAGTTCAAGTAGAGAGCTGGGCTCCCTGGTGGAATGGCCAACAGGCATTTGGGGCTCTGGTGAGGAGACAGGATTGTCAGGTTGAAATCAATAGCTTAGAGTTAGCAATCCAAGCCAAGCATTTGCATAAACACTCCAGGGAAAAAGGAATAAAAGTTAAGAACCAAGTCTGATGAGTCTCTGTCCTGTGGAAAAGTATACAGAAACAAAGGGTCCCACTAAAGAAACAGGTGGGAAAGAATCACTTGGACAGTAGGGGAGAAAATCCCCAGGATCTAGATACTAAGGACAAAGAAGAAAAGGCTTTAAAGGGGAAAGAGGCCAGTGGGATTGCTGCAGCCCATGCTGCAGAGACCACAAGCCTGCCTTGTTTGTGGTCTCTGTGACTTGTCTAACTCTTTCTTGGACAGTTACCAACATTACAGAAACCCCTAAAGATTTGCAGTTACCATTCCAGGTCTCTCTCAGATTCTTCTGCGGAAATGCCCCCGGCAGGTCCCACCTAGCCCCACTTTACTACCTTGGGTGTGGAGCCCTCCATTCTCCAGAAACCATGCTTGCCAAAAACAGGTCTCCAGCCAGCAACTACTTCATGCAGGAACACTTCTGCAGGCATTTTGTGGCCACGAAGTGTGAAGAATTAATGCCTCATTTCCAAACCTGATTTAGATCACCCTTTGGGCAGGGCACATAAGTATTAATTAATATGTGGTCAGAGTCGACTCTGGTTTCTTTCCTGCTTGGACAATTAAAATGTGCAGCCATGCAAAAGAATAAAAGTTTGTTGGAAACTAGAGAGTCATACACAGAGAAAAGAAGGTAAATGTTGAGTATCTAATAATTTGGCAAAATTAACGTTCTTCGGGGGATAGCCCAGCCTTTGGGTACATCTGAAAATAGCTATTTGAATGTGAAAATGCTAAAATTTTGCAGGCCCTGTCTCTAACTAGCCAAGAGATTCAGGCAGAACTTTGTAAGTCAAAAACTGTTTTTCATAACCATGATAATTGCTGTTAAATTTACCATGATTTGTCACAGTAGATGGAGTATTTCTATTCATGCTCAAATAATTAAATCATTGTTTCTCAAGTGAGTCCCTTGGAATATTGGTGGGTTTATAGAAATAAATTCAGTTTTGGCAGTGCGGGTAGGGGTTGTTTTTGTTTTTCTGGTTTTTAGATGTTGAGGAAAGTTTACACAGTCACCCAGAGTAGTAACTTTGGTTTAGAAGAAAGGACCTCTGTTATTTATTCTTACAAAATCTGTTGAGGTTTAGTATCTGCTTTAATAAAAGGCCAATTTATGGTCTTTTATTAAGCTCTCCTTTAGTTAAAATTCACCCACCGACAGCTGTCCAAGGAACAATTATCTTTAAGATTCAATATCATAAATCTTTCTATTTTTGTCTGTGGATGTTGAGAGATCAAATCCCCATAGAAGATACTTTTGCTAAATAGCACTGATGTTGCCAATGAAAGCCACTGTAGGAAATTCTTCTGTTGAAGACAGAATGTTTTATTGACTGAAGCCAAATTTTTGTATTATGTGGTCTTATTTTGCAAAAATAGTGAAAGAAAATAAAACATTTAGTCTATTTAAGTCAAAACAGCTTATTTACATGGCCTCACCATGTCTCCAGACTTTCCAAATGCTGATCTAGTCAGTGTGTATGATTCAAAGTTATCTTTGGTGAATTAGTCAACTTAAAGTCCTACATTTGACACAGCAATAGTTTTCTAATGGAGTATTAAGAAATTTAGCCTTAAACACACTATTTTGTTGTGTTAAAAATTCAATTTTTTTATAAACTCAGTGTTCCTGGGTATTTTTAAATTTTTTAAAAAGATTTTATTTATTTATTTGACAGACAGAGATTACAAGTAGGCAGAGAGGCAGGCAGAAAGAAAAAGGGGAAGCAGGCTCCCTGCTGAGCAGCAAACCCTATGCATGGGCTCCATCCCAGGATCCTGGGATCATGACCTGAGCCGAAGGCAGAGGCTTTAACCTGCTGAGCCACCCAGGCTCCCTTTCAAAGGTATTTTTTAAAGCAATCAAATAGAATTCAACTTTTTAAATTAATTTTCCAAAATAGAAAAACGACCAACAGCCCAATGGAAAATAAAAGACAGAGGAATTCGTTCACAGAAATGCAAATAGCCCCAAAATATATGATATGGGGGCTCCTGGCAGGCTCAGTTGGTTGAGCAAGTGACTCTTGATCTCAGGGTCATGAGTTCAGCATTAGGCATAGAAATTACTTTAAAAATATATGAAATGATGCTTAATCTCACTTATAATTTTAAAAAGCAATTTTGCAGTAGATGAAGATACCATTTTCCCCAGTAGGTAAGTGTTACATGAGACTGTAAGAGTCACGTTCATACATTGCTCCTAGATGTGTAAAATTGTATACCCTTACAAAGAACAATCTGGTAATATTTATCAAAGTTATAAACAGTTCTGTTGGATATCCATTTAAAATGAAGTTTCACCCATATCTTATACCATATACAAAAATTCACTCCAAATATGTCATAAACCTGAATGTAAAGTCTAAAATTATAAAACTTAGAGAAGAAAATATAGGAGAAAAATTTTATGACCTTGGGATAGGCAAAGATTTCATGCATATGAAACCAAAAGAATGATTCAAAAAAGAACAAATTGACACATTGAACTTCATCAAAATTAAAATTTTCTATTGTTTTTAAAAAAATATTGTACAGAAAATTTAAAAAAAAAAACAAAAGTACTTGCTAAAGGAAATATTTTGCAAAACATGTATCTGACCAATGACTTGTGTCTGGTGTATATAAAGAATACTCAAGGGGCTCCTGCATGGTTCTGTCAGTTATGCATCTGACTCTTGATTTCAGTTCAGGTCATGATCTCTGGGTTATGAGAATGATCCCCAGCTCAGGCTCGGCTGGGCATGGGGCTTGCTTAAGATTCTATCTCTCCTTCTCCTTCTGTTCTTCCCTCCCTGCCTCCTTATCTAAAGAAAAAGAAAGAAAGAAAAAAAAAAAAAGACTACTCAAAACTCAGTAAGAAAACTAACAACTTTACCAAAGAAGATCTATAAATAACAAATACATGAAAAATGCTCAACACCATTAACTATTAGAAAAGTATAGATTAAAACCATAATGAAATAGGACTACATATTTATTAGGATGGCTGAAATTAGAGATTGACCATATCAAATGTTGACAAGGATCTAGAGCACCCAGAACTCTCATATACTGCTGGTGAGGATATGAAGTGACAAAGCCACTTTGGAAAACAGTTTGGCAGTTTCTTAAAAGTTATATATACTCTGACCATATGACCCAGCTGTTCTACTAGTGGGTATTTTCCCAAGATAAATAAAGCATGTATCAGTATAAAGATGTATATGTGGTGATTCATACCAGTTTTATTTGTAAGAGCCAAAAATCAGAAACAAAAGCTAGATGGATAAACAAATCACGATATATCTACACAATGAAATACTAGTCTACAAAAATGAAATGAACAAATACACCTTGTCTTCCATTTCAGATCTCACTCAAGAGTTCTTCTATATCCATAAGACTTATTTTCAGTCTAAGATGAATAATTTTCAGTAGTTCTGTTGAACATCCATTTCTCATGCAAGTATTTCTATAATTATCCTGTTTCAGTTATAATATAGTAGGATGTTAATTGTATTGCCATATCTGTTATAACAGAGGTATTTTTTACAGATAATTATGCTGGAGCCACTCTTAGAATTCTGAAGTTTTTGTTTCAGATTGCCCACAGGAAGGAAATTCCTTCTCCCAAGTAGTTCTTACTTTAATACTGCTCTGGATTTGGGAGGGTTTTTTGAAATTTTGGTCTCTTTGAAATTTTGTTCAATGGCAGAATATTTTCTTTGGCTACAAAGAGAGTGGTAGTTAAAAATCATCCATGGTATCTGTTTGTTAGCTGATAGCACATGTAATAAAACAAAAATTTTAAATAATTATATTGATAAAAACAACAGCTTGGATGAATCTCAAAATAATTATGCTTAGTAAAAAAAAGTCAGACAAAAATAGTACATACTATGTGATTCCATTTGTATAACATTTTAGAAAATGTAAACTAACCCTAGTGAAATACAGCAGATCATTACCTAGAAATCAAGAGGTAGGATAGGGATAAGAGAGGCAAGAAGGAAAGATTACAAAGGGGCACAAAGAAATTTGGGGTGGTGATAGATATGTTTGTAAACTTGATTGTGGTAATGATTTTATAGTAATATACATATCTCAAAACTTATCAAATTGAACATTCTAATTATGTGAAGTTTATTGTATGTCAATCATATTTTAATAAAGCTGGGGGTTTGGGAGAAGGGGGTGGGATTATGGACATTGGGGAGGGTATGTGATTTGGTGAGTGCTGTGAAGTGTGTAAACCTGGTGATTCACAGACCTGTACCCCTGGGGATAAAAATATATGTTTATAAAAAATAAAAAATTAAAAAAAAATGCACATACCATTTGGCTTGATAATTTCAATTCAGGAATTTTTTTCCTTAGAAATATTTGCAAGTGTGTAAAATTATATTTGCCCACAATTATTTACCGCACCACAATTAATAATAGCAAAGAACTAGAATATTCATCAGTAGGGAACTTGATAAATAAATTGTACTTCACAAATGAATATTTAGGCAGGCATGATAAAAAATAAGCTAGGGGAATATCTAATATACTGAGTAATAAAAAGCAGGTGCTGAACAATGTATATCATGCTAACTTTTGTATTTAAAAAATTAAGCATGTGTTTTTATATTTGCATGTATGTATACATATATTTATATTTTTAAAAATTCCTAGGAGAGGGGCACCTGGGTGGCTCAGTGGGTTAAGCTCCTGCCTTTGGCTCAGTTTGTGATCCCAGGGTGCTGGGATCGAGCCCGGCGTCAGGCTCCCTGCTCAGAGTGGAACCTGTTTCTCCCCTCCCACTCCCCCTGTTTGTGTTCCCTCTCTCATGGTCTCTCTCTGTCAAATAAATAAATAAAATCTTAAAAAAAAAATACCTAGGAGAGGGTCCAGATAAAATTGATACTAGTCATTTGTGCCTAGTCCAGAATGTGGTTGGTTTGGAGACAGAAGTACGAAAGAGACAAGAAGATTTAGACCTCTTAACAACTCAGTAAAATGGAGAAAGACTTTATGGCATCAGGAAATTACATCCTCCAAGGCTTAAATATAGTAATGGCTATTACGTGACCTTGTCACTCAATTAAAGGAAGACAGCTTTTAGCCCCAAATCTTTACTGTGAAACACATGTTTAGCTAAAACTTCTGATTCTTTAAATATTTAGTAAATATTTCTTAGATCTTTGGGAATATTGTAACAATTCAACTGTACCAACTATTACTCATTTTCCACTCTTAGCTGACATCCTTTCCAACTCTGCTGACCACAGACGAACCACAAAAGCAAGTTGCTTGGGTTATGTGCTCTCTAATTTCCCTTCTAGCCATTCCTTTCTTTCTGCCTCCTCCTGTTTGATTTTCATAAATAATTACTGCTACACTTTGCCACAGGAATTTTAGTGGCCTGTATTTTGGGTGCAGTAGTAGTTCTTCATAACATAGTGAATAATAACACTGTGATTCCTATTCATTCTATCTGGTATTTATAAGGTTGTGAAGCTTTATGTAGCTCTCTTATGAATTTTTTAAAATTATTGCAAGTAAACTCACATTTATCCTAATAATGTCAAGAGACAGACAACAAAGATTAACATTTTAATTTGTGTACTACTTGATTCCCTGTGTACTTTGGGATGACTTACCTTTATCAGGGTGCCATGAAAACCATTTTTCATTAAATCTTAGGTTTTCTTTTTTATGGTGGTAGTGGTGATTGATGTGCTGATTTTAAGAAGCATTTGTAGCGTAATTCATTGTATGAGCTGGGCAGTTAATTGTTCTTGTTACTAAGAGTAACAGCTACATTGGGTTTTAAAAATAAAAAATACATTCTGGTATGTTTTCCTTCTTGAAAAAGTGCTAACATTTAAAGAACTGCAAATTGGAAGGACAGAGTTTTCATATTCTTTTCAAGGGACTTCTTCCTGTTACGTTGTTCTTATGATAGCTGTTGCCCCAAATAGCAGGATATTGTGTCATCTCAATAATGGGAATGTTAGATGTTTCTTTGGTGTGAGTCCCTTTTCCCAATCCTGCTTTTTGTCATTTAACTTGTACCTCTAGGACTCTAACATTTACAAGTAAATGCTGAAATTTCTGATGGTTATTTAATAACCATGTAAAAGGTCCACACCAATAGATTTACTTGAAGAAGTAAACAGTGGCATGTGCGCCAATACCCATAGTCAAACCAGTGGAAGAAAAAAAAAATGACTGCATCTGAAAGTTTCAATAAGCCCTCTTTCTCTTCATTGAAACTGATCTCCACACTGCCCTTCATAACTGCAAAAACAAAAGATTTCACCCAAAACAAAATGGTCCACAAAAAAATTATGAAACCAGCCTTCCAGCAACTCTGCCTATCAAACATCTGAGAGTGAGTCAAGACACTTGAATGCTGAGCCCGGGGCCTGGCACACAGTTATTTACAGTTACTAATGGGAGATCTCTCTCTTTTTCTTTTTAATGTGGAAGAAAACCAAAAAATCAGAAAACACCTGGCAGAATTAACCAGGAGACAGTATGATATTTCAAATCCAGAGTTTTCAAACTCTAGATTTCTTTTTTTTTTAAACTCTAGATTTCTAACCATAAAGGTATTCTGTTTCGCCTTGTACATATGTATCACAGACTACTGAACAGCATTCCAGACCATATTCATTAAGCATTTCAGAGTCTTGAATGATACTGTATCAGAGTACCTGCTAGGCAACGAAAGCCCATGTTAAAGCATATTAAATAATGTTAATAATTAACATCATTTAATCCTCACCAAAACCTTGCAGAGTAGGTACTATTTAAAATGGGTATTAGTTATTCCTTTTATAAAGTATAAAATTTTGCTTTAGGGAGGTATAACGACTTATCTAGGTCATGTATCTAGAATATGTGCAGATGGCTTCAGCCAGATAACTCCAAATGTTAGATTCCTTTCACTGCACAACATTAACTTCTCTTCCCTCATAGTAATGTTCCTACTCTGAACTCCCATGGCATTATCATTTAGCTGTGCTGATACTACATGTTCTATGTGCCATGTTATATTTCTTATCCTATAAATTTCCATTCTTATTTTTATTATGAGCTTATATGTCTTTTGTTTTTACTCTGTTTACATTTTTCTGACTTATCAAATTTAATGTTTAGCTTATTATTTATTATTTTAGTATTTAACTATTTAAAGCTATAAATTTCCCTCTAGCACTACTTTAGCTGCATCTCACAACTATTGATATATAGTAATTTGTTGTTCAAAACCAAATACATTAAAATTTCATTTTACATATATAAACAGTTGATTATTTAGGAGCCTATCTTTTTTTTCTCCAAAGGGATTTTGACACTTATATCATTGATTAATAATTTAATTGCAATGTTACCAGATAACATGGAGTATATGATAACAGTTAAGAGTTTCTGAAGATTTCTTTTATGGTCTTTTATGTGATCATTTCAAGAAGGTATCTGGATAGGCTCCTTAGTCTGTATTCTGCATCAGACCATAATGAAGATATAGAGAGTCTTCTTAGAAGGATTGCTTCTATCAGTTGAAAATGTCCCTATATCTGCTTTGATGGAAAGAGAGATGCAGCAAACAGCAAGAACGACATCCAAACTAGAGTTTATGTTTTTGCAGTAAGTGAATGCCAGTTCAGATATGTAACTGTTCAAATATGAAATAAAAAGTAAAAATATGTAACATTATTGCTTCATAAATTAAAGCAACAGATGTTAAAGGTCTGAAAGGCTCTGCTACAGTAGAATACCTCCTTTTAGAACACTAAATAAAACCAAACAAAAAGCAAACAACCAAACAGTGACCACTCCCAAAAGGTTTTGCTTTAAAAAGTTTATCTCTACTCTTCGGATTCAGACTCTTCTCTGTACCATAATAGGAATACAGACATTCAGCTCTAACGCTCTCACCAGCAGGTGGCATATGCCTCCCTGCAGGTGAGCACAAATAATCAGGAACCACATTATCTGCCAGAGCCTTCTCTTCTTGCTGTGACTGATGGATTCAGATTTTTAAATTACTGTGGGTTTCCTAAAGATATTTTCCCTCTGTTCTACCTAACGTCTTACTTGAGTCAAATAGAAATAAGATTCTGTTCCTAAAATAATAATGGCATTCTTTCTTCAATGTATCATGTTTCCCCAAACTTCCCCAAACTCTAGTCCATGTAACAAAATTTGTATTGGTTCAAGTTAATTTTAAGTTCTAAAGAAGAGATTAAATCTGTGATGAAATAATGTAAACTGACAAATTAACTGGTAGAAAATTTGAGTAAAAATTTTTGTAGGGTGTTTAGAGTACAAGAGAGATTTTTAAATATGATAGCCAAGGACCTAAGAAAGAGTTAATGGATGGACTTCAAGGGACCCACGAAACCTATACAATTATGTACAAAACACTGTTTTGAAGAGTATTTTCTCTAAGGAGAGATATGGCTTTTTTTTTTTTTAATGAAATTCTCCAGAGAATATAAACTAAAACAACAACAACAACAAAACAAACAAAAAAATCTGATGTAGTAGTATACATATTTTCTTTAAATTACTGGTAATCCTTACATAAACATAAATAGCAGGCACTTTCTACTCTTTCCTCTTGTACATTCCTTGTTCCTCCCTAAAATATATTTTTTAGGGGCGCCTGGGTGGCTCAGTGGGTTAAGCCGCTGCCTTCGGCTCGGGTCATGATCTCAGGGTCCTGGGATCGAGTCCCGCATCGGGCTCTCTGCTCAGCAGGGAGTCTGCTTCCTTCTCTCTCTCTCTCTCTCTGCCTGCCTCTCTGCCTACTTGTGATCTCTCTCTGTCAAATAAATAAATAAAATCTTTAAAAAAAAATATATATATATATTTTTTTTAAATCTTTCACTAAATTATTTTATTTTAGAACCAAGTTAACTTAAGAAACATGAAGCATTTAACATTTTTTCAACCTTGTATAGATATCATTGATACCTCATGTAACAAATATGTAGTCTAACTTTTTAGACTAATGTTAAATTTAGCCATCTCTGAATTTCCAAGCACACAGCATTTAATTAAAGGTCTTTTCCCCGTTTTATTTAAATAGTCTTCTTGTTTTTTACTCTCTCACACTGAGTGAAAATCTTGACTAAAAATAAGATTTTATAAACCACTGAGGACAAAAAAGACCCTCAACAAGGCACCTGGGTAGCTCAGTGGGTTCAGCCTCTGCCTTTGGTTCAGGTCATGATCTCAGGGGCCTGGGATCAAGGCTCGCATCGCATCGGGCTCTCTGCTCGGCAGGGAGCTTGCTTTCCCCCCTCTCTCTGCCTGCCTCTCTGCCTGCCTGTGATCTCTCTGTCAAATAAATTAAATTAAATTTTAAAAAGACCCTCAACAGAAAACCCCCAGAAAATACCATGTAAGAAAATTTACATTTAAAGTGGGAAAGAGCCAATCTAGTACTTAGGGAAGTAATTCAATGTACTCCTAAATGATACTTTTTTTTTTTTACTGTTACAGGAGACAGGTTCCTTGTAGGTTTAATCTAGATGTGGGAAAGAAATTCCAAGGTTCATATTCAAAGGGAAGAATGAAGAAGTCCTTGTTGTTGGCAAAACTGACAAAACCTCTCCCTGACCCCACATGTCTCTCTCCCTCAGAGGAAGGTTTAAGTCAACAAATCCTCTGGGTCAACTTACTTAATTGTAAGCAACCAAGGCTGGCTTTGATTAAACAGAAAATTAACTAATTAATTGATTAATTGATTAATTGGATAGTGCGTAGCTCCCAGGATCACTGTGAGCCCAAAAGAATGGGTCTCAAAGGCAATGAAGTTAGAAATTGTGTCCATAAATCGTATCTTACACTAGGTATAATTAAGTATACCATTACTTCTGCTAATGAATATGGGATGTTGCCCTTGCATTGTCTGGAACTAACATATGCTACTGGATACTACTCCTAGTCCCACCTGTTTCTGGAAAACTGACCTGCTTGCAGTACCATAGCCCCAAACTGTCACCTTTGCTACCATTGTCACCCTTTCTTCCTCCTCTACTGTCATATCTTCACCATTGCTTCTGCCACTTGCACTACAGCCACCACTAGTAAAAAGAAACAATTTAATTCCCTTTTAACTCGAACCTACTAAGCCAAGAAAAGGGGTCCTTTCTTTAGGTGCAAGAGGGGCTGAGAAGATTAGTATCCAGTTTATTAGCATTTATATTGAGAAATGGGCTATGTCACCCACCCAAACTCACAAAGTGAAGATAATCCAAACATAGAAAGGAATAATGGCACAGAGCAGCGAAAAAATATCCAGTGAGGTTCTTCTCCTATTAGAACTTCTAAATATTTATTTGTATTGTATGCCTACGTGTGTGATTACATATAACACAGCATTACTATGCTTTGCACATCAAATACATATTCATTCCCTCTTGAAGACTTATTGATTACTACATCCCATTTCAAGATCTCCAGAAGATACACATTCTTTTTCTTATTCCTATAAAATCCTATCTCAATTATCTTTAAAAGTACGGACTAACATAAAATACTATGAGAGAGAGAAAAAAAAAAAAAGAAGAAGAAAATAAATGAAAATTAGTTTATAGTGTGAATGTACACACATGACCCTGGAAGAAAAGTAATGTGGGTAGACCCTACTTTGTATCTATAATGAGCTGTAAGGCTAGAGTTGGCACTCCTGACCTCCATATCACACTAATCATCTCATATATTCATTCCCCTTTCCTTCAGTCAGTGCCTCATCTGGGCTGAATTCCTTGCCTACAGTTTTGGCCTAAATCTTCATTTCTTAGAAACCATACCCTGGAAGCCCTACCTCTATAATATTGCTTTTTATTCCATTTAATGGACATGGATGTATCAAAGACCTCCAGGGTTCTATCTGTATTCCTTTCTGTCCCCATTGTGTAGCAGCAAATCTATTTCCCTTTGAAACTCCAGCTAAATCACCTAAACCAACTGAGTATTTTTGCTTCTCATTAAGTGGCAATAGAACCCTAAAATTGCCAGGCAGCGATCTCAGCTTCCAATTCAATGGAACTATAATAGTATTTCCAGGGAAAGCATTCTTCCTAGGGTATGGTCAAACCTATAAATGAGAGGAACATAGAGTTACATACATAAGAAGCAAATACTATGACTATGAGAAAATGTACCATTTGATGAATTCAGAGCATATAAGCCACCCTCTAGGAGAGCACAACAGCCTCAGCAAGAATCTAACTTCCAGCTAGCACTGTAACTGCATCTTCTATGGTTTTATAAGACAAACTGTTTCTCAATGTTAAGGTAAAGGGTAAACCCAAGAAATCCCATGAAAATGAGCCCATTGTACCACAAGTATTTCGAATATTAACTCACTGAATATCCTCAAAAGCCAAATAATAAACATGGGTCCATCTGATAGTCATAGCATCTAATTCAACAGAAGGAACATTACTGTGTTGACTAGTTTAAAGCATTTCTGCCTTGAATGCTAATATATTCAAACCTTCATCACTGTCATTGAATATCATATTTCATCCTTCTGTCCAAGGAACTTATCTTACAGTAAATTAAATAATAAAGTAAAGGCCAGAGAAACAGGGACAAGAATCGAATGTGAATGGATTTTTAGGTTTAACAGTAACAGCATTCAACTGTTTGGATCTTGGGCCTCTGTTGTCCTGAATGTTATGAAAGCCTCAAGAAAATTAAATGGTAACCTTGAGAGAGCATGGGAAGAGAATGCAATACATTGATTGAATTTACCCTAAGTTTGCAAGATTAAGTTTCCAGTACTGAGTAGAAGAGAGACCTGGGCAAAAATTTCAGGTATAGAAAACCTAAAGTTGTTTTGGAAACATGAGTTTTGTAGAATGAGAAATTTGTTGCTTCTTTGAATTAGTAGCTTAGAATGTGATACTTTCTAACACACAAAACTATCCCCATCAAGCTCATTTATGTATTTAATCAGTTGCAAACACCAAATTTAAATGATCAGTAATAAAAAATCTCCTCTATATGCAAGAATGATACTTAACCCTCACTAGACTCTATTTATTTCTAGAAACAAGGGACCATGTCTTACTCACTTTTCTATTTATTCTTAGCACCTTTGATAGTACCCCTAGCACAGAATGAATACTCAAAAGCATTCAATGAATGAATAAAATGAGGAAGAAACACATTAGCAGAATGATTCTGTTCGTTGTACAACAGCAACAGTCATGAATTGTTCCACCCACTCCATTATCTTACGCACATACCTTTACTCCGTGAACACCGTTGACTAGAATTAAGAACACTTCTAAAATTAAAGTCAGTAGACTCCCTCCCCGCCCCCTCCAGTTCCTAAGTCACTCATTTGATAATAAGACTGAAATTTAGGCCAGAAAACATAACCCAATAGGCCACTAGGTAGAAAAAGCTAGTATCACAAGTCCAGTGTTTTGAAATGATAGCCAGGTGACCCATAAATGCTGAATGAAGCCAGAGACTACCCACTTCATACCTTCCTTACAAAATGAAATGCCATTTCTCACTTCCTACTTTTATTTTTTTTGTATTCAATAGTACTGTGCAACTATGCCTAAAATTAGATGGAAAGAATGAGTCTTATTCCAAGACTTGCTTTTATTGCAAGATGGTGACTTTAAATAAAAAGTTTAATTCATTGTGCCCTTTTAAGTAGTTCCTACCAACAAATTGCAGGAAATAACACAAGACATTCTCTTTATTTTGAAAGGCAGGAAATGTTAACACAGAGGGTTTATGTAGAGAATGTGCCTTTAAAAATATGTTTCCTACTGTATTCCATGTTATGACACTTGCTCCAGAGGACCCATGCATTTGACTCAAGGAACCTTAAAAAATAAGGAGGGAATTGAACTAAACTTAATTTTTAAATCAAAAGAGATATTTTTACATGAACATGTGTTTCTATAGTAACGAACTAAACAGGACTTAGGTAGACATTGTGTAAGTGCCATAGTGGTAGCTATAGATGACAAGGTATCATCACAAATAATAGACTCAAAATACTGAGTTCTCACCTACCTTAAAATACAAAGGGCTTTTTCCCCCAGAGTCTGTAAGCAACCTACAATTCTCCAGAATAAGGAGACACAGAACATTTAAGAATATGAGAAGTTGGTCTTTAAAGCTTTGCATTGTTCTACGTTTCAATGGTATAATTGAACTCAAGTACCACAGGATGTAAATATCAATCACTCCCCCACAACCTCCTTCTTCGTTTCCATTGGAAGTCATTAATTAACACATCTTGGAGATCTTTTATGACTCAGAATCTAAGGAGAGCCCTAAAAACTATTATTTGGTGGAAGGGCTAGGAAAATCCAACAGTTGTCATGGCAAGAAAGATTAGTAATCCATCCATTTGTGGGGAAAAAAAAACTTAAAAACTAAGTAATAAATGTAAGTCTTGCCATTAAAGCATTACAAATTTATGACAAGAATCAGCCTATCATATTAGAAAACTGTTACTTCTCTAATCACAAAATTGCCATTTCAAAAGTATTCCTAAGGTTTTGTAGGTGAATTTAAGTATGGGAGTATCTACATGAAACCCAAAATTCTAACATTTTTCTTCATAACAGGATCTTGAGAGAGAGATGAAAGAGGAGACCCATATTTAGGAGAGCTATTAAAATGGGAGATCCTCTGCTTAAAACTTGTAGGAACTCTTTTAATATTATCTATCAGATTACCCTTTGGTGCAAGTTCAATATTTATCTCTACTCTCATTTGGCTTGTATCATTTCTTTCATTTAAACTGCCTTCATTTAGCCTATGTCCTCAGGCTAAAATCTCATTATCCTCTTATCTCCCATCTCAAATGCAATCTCCTCCATATCTTCCCCAGTGGTCTTCTAAAGACTCAGATACAAGCACATTTTAGAAACATACTCTCAGCTCTCCAAACATTCTCCTTTTATACCTTACATAATAATTATCATGCTTCCTGTCTTGTATTTTAGTTATTTGGATAATGTCTTCAAGCCCTCTTTCAAATCAGGGGTTCTCAAACCTTACCACATGGATTATGAATCACCAGAGTAACTTGTAAAAGATTCAGATTGTTACTTCCATAAATTCTGAGTTCAAAGGTCCATGGTGGAGGCCTTGGAATCTGTCCTTTCAACATGTTCTCTATATTCTAAGTTTTATTCTTCTTGGTGCTCAAAAATGTTCCCTTTTCACCTATAGCCAAATCACTAGCTCCCTCTTTAAAACATTTTGGCTATATGCAAGTGGATTAGAAAATTTCCCTAGGTTCTGCATTCTACCATTTATCATTTTGGCCATATTTGAATATCAATAAAATCAAACAGTCTGCAGCAACAAATAAACCCTCATATCTCTGTGACTTAACACGACAAAGTTTTATATTTTCTTCATATCATAAACCTGTGCAAATCAGGTATCCCACCTCTAGAGTTTAGGCACACCATATAAAACATTATCTACAAGTTATTTTTAATATGGACTATGTATCACTTCTCTTATTTCACTGGTTAGAATGAATTATCTGACCCCAAACTTACTGCAAGAGAGATGAGGAAATATAGGAGATTTTGCATGCATTAAGAGCCTTCGCACAAATTACAATGTCAATTGCTTGGTTTTTAATAATATCCTACAGCAACTCCAACTCAAGATGTCCAAAGGAAGACTTACCAGCATAATGATAATTATGACAGCTATCATTCTTTGGGCACTTACTACATTTTTCTGGTAAATGCAATGAAAGACTAACTTAATTATTTTTCTTTAAGTAGCCTCTACACCTAACATGGACGTGAACTCACAACCCTGAGATAAGAGACACACGCTCTACTGACTGAGGGGCTGGCACCCCAGGACAAAATTTTTACAAAACCAATGAGGCAGGTTTTATTAGCTACAACTTTTGAAAGGCATTGAAATATCAGAAGGCATGATAATACAATTTGCCCTAAAACTGCTTGTAAGTTGTAGAGCCAGCTACCAAACAAAGCCTGTATCTCCAAAGCTTATTCTCTTAAAGCAAGGCTTTATATTTCCTTGAAAACCACTTATTCAAAGTAATTTTTATGAGCCACAAATATTCTTCCCCATTGATTGCAGAATACAGTCCAAAATGTCTTAGCATTGCACATAAAGTCTATCCTGACTTATTTTTGTTAATCCTCTGGCCTACTCTATCATAATTGTACCTGTTTAAAAATTCTTTCAGCCATATTAACGATGCTCCTTTTCAAACTAGCCTGGATTTTTTTCTGACTTGGTCATTCTTCCTGCTATGCTTCTTATCTTATCTAGCTGACTCTCATCTATATGCCACGTCCTACCTTAGATATTGCACTTATGCAAAAATGTGAAGATATTTTTTTAAAAATTTATAAAAATTTAGGGAAAACCAATACTGTGAAAGAGAATCATTGAATTTGGTCAATAATACAACTAACATCTCCAGGAGAATAAATGAATGAGCAGAATACTACATTAAAACACATGGAGGGGAGAGGAGTCAAGATGGCGGAGGAGTAGCAGGCTGAGATGACATCAGGTTGCAGGAGTTCAGTTAGATAGTTATCAAACCATTCTGAACACCTACAAATCCAACAGGAGATCAAAGAGAAGAAGAGCAGCAATTCTAGAAACATAAAATTGATGACTTTCTGAAAGGTAGGACCTGTGATGAAGTGAATCCGAAGCCACGGGGAAATAGGCAGTGGGGGGCCAGCTCCCGGCAAGCAGCAGAGCAATGGAGCATAAAATCGGAACTTTTAAAAGTCTGCTCCACTGAGGGACATCTCTCCAGAGGCTAAGTGGGGATGGTGCCTTCGCAGGGACAGTGAGGTCTCAGGACCTGTGGGGTCACTAAAAGATCCGGGGTAGCTGAATGTGGCAGAGCTCACAGGTTTCCCTGTAATTTTTTAATTACAGGGAAGCTGGCTACAGAGACAGAGTTGAGGAGTGAACTCTCAGCTCGGGGTTACCTTAAACTATGATCCGTGGCACAGTCAGACTACTGCTCTTTGAGCAGGGAGACTCTGTGGCAGATCTGGGGAGACTCACCTTCCTTCTCTGGAGGCAGGAATCTGCTGGGTTTGGAGACTCCAAATGGGACTATGTACCAGAGACAGAAATGCTCAGTCACAGGCTGGGTGAGCTTGGAGCACAGCCAGAGGCCAGGGAGACAGGAGTGATTGAGCCCTTTTCTCTGAGGGTGCACTGAGGAGTGGGGCCCCAAGTTCTCAGTTCCTCTGGGCCAGAGATTGGGAGGCCACTATTTTCATTTCTGTTCTTCAGAGCGCTACAGAAAACATTCAGGAAACAAAAGCTCCGGTAACTTAGCCTGGCCCCTGGCAAGGGAAGTGCAATTCTGCCTCAGGCAAAGACTTTTGAGAATCACTGCAATAGGTTGGTCCCCCAGAAGATCAGCAAGAACATCAAGCCAAGACCAAGCTCACTGACAAGGAGAACAGCAGAATTCCAGAGGAGGGGAAAGCAAAGCATGGAATTCATGGCTTTCTCCCCATGATTCTTTAGTCTTGCAAAGTTAATTAAATTTTTTATTTTTATATTTTTCTTATTGTAATTTTTTAAAACTTTTACTCTTTCATCTTTTAATGTTTTAAACATCTTTAATGTTTTTTAACTAGTTTATCTTAACAATACCTTTTTAAAAAAATCTTCTTGAACCTTCATTATTATAGTCATATTTTATCCTTCATTGTATCTAACTTTATTTTTTGTATACATACAGCATTTTTTCTTCTAAAAAATTTTGGGGTACAACTTCTTCTAATAGATCAAAATATACCCTAAATCTAGCACAGGGTTTTGTTCTAGTTTCCAGCCTGAGCAAAGTCTCTCCACTTTCTTTTTCTTTCTTTTCCCAACCAACTTATCTTATCAACTCCCTTTCTAGAATTTTTAAAAATTTTTCATCTTAACAATCATATTCCATCACTTCATCATGGTTACCCCTACTTTTGTGTATATATATATATATATTTTTTCTTTCTTTAAAATTTTGGGATGTAGTTTCTTCTAAGAGACCAAAATACACCCAAAATCAAGTGGGTGGCTCTGTTCTATTCACCAGTCTGAGATATATATATATATATATATATATATATATATATATATAAAATTTTATTTTATTTGAACTTCTTTTTATCCCCTTTCTTCTCCCCATGATTTGGGGTCTCTTCTGATTTGGTTAATGCACCTTTTTCTGGTGTCTTTGCCAACCTTTTAGTATTTTATTCTCTCATTCATATATTCTTATCTGGATAAAATGACAAGGCAGAAAAACTCACCACAAAAAAAAGAACAAGAGGCAGTACTGAAGGCTAGGGACCTAATCAATATAGACATTGGTAATACGTCAGATCTAGAGTTCAGAATGACGATTCTCAAGATGCTAGCTGGGCTCGAAAAAGGCATGGAAGATATTAGAGAAACATCTAGAGAAATAAAAACCCTTTCTGGAGAAATAAAATAACTAAAATCTATCCAAGCTGAAATTAAAAAAGCTATTAATGAGGTGCAATCAAAAATGGAGGCTCTTACTGCTAGGATAAATGAGGCAGAAGAGAGAATTAGTGATATAGAAGACAAAATGACAGAGACTAAAAAAAGCTAAGCAACAGAGAGACAAACAACTACTGGACCATGAGGGAAGAATTTGAGAGATAAGTAATACCATAAGATGAAACAACATTAGAATAATTGGTATTCTAGAAGAAGACAAAAGAGAGAGGGGAGCAGAAAGCATATTGGAACAAATTATTGTAGAGAATTTCCTAATATGGCAAAGGAAACAAGCATCAAAATCCAGGAGGCACAGAGAACTCCCCTCAAAATCAATAAGAATACGTCCACACCCCATCATCTAACACTAAAACTTACAGGTCTTAATAACAAGGAGAAAATCCTGAAAGCAACCCAGGACAAGAAGTCTGTAACATACAATGCTAAAAATATTAGATCGGCAGCAGACTTATCCACAGAGACCTGGCAGGCCAGAAAAAAATTGGCATGGTATATTCAGAGCACTATATGAGAAAAACATGCAGCCAAGAATATATAGCTAGGTTATCATTGAAAATAGAAAGAGAGTAAAAAGCTTCCAGGACAAACAAAAACTAAAAGAATTTGTAAATACCAAATCAGCTCTATAGGAAATATTGAAAGGGGTCCTCTAAGCAAAGAGAGAGCCTAAAATTAGTAGACCAGAAAGGAACAGAGACAATATACAGTAACAGTCACCTTACAGGCAATACAACAGCACTAAATTCATATCTCTCAAGTTACCCTGAATGTAAATGCTAAATGCCCCAATCAAAATACACAGGGTATCAGAATGGATTAAAAAAACAAAACCCATCAATATGCTTTCTACAAGAAACTCATATTAGACCCAAAGACACCTCCATATTTAAAGTAAGTGGGTGGAAAACAATTTGCCATGCTAATGGACATCAAAAGAAAGCTGAGGTGGTAATTCTTCTATCAAATAAATTAGATTTTAAGCCAAAGAGTATAATAAGAGATGAGGAAGGACACCATATCATACTCAAAGGGTCTGTCCAATAAGAAGATTTAACAATTTTAAATATCTATGCCCCTAACATAGGAGCAGCCAACTATATAAACCAATTAATAACAAAATCAAAGAAACACATCAACAATAATATAATAATAGTAGAGGACTTTAACACCCCCTTCACTGAAATGGACATATCATCCAAGCAAAAGATCAAACAAGGACAACTGACAGAATGGGAGAAGATATCAGATAAAAGGTTACTATCCAAAACCTATAAAGAACTTATCAAACCCAACACCCAAAGAACAAATAATCCAATCAAGAAATGGGCAGAGGACATGAACAGACATTTCTGCAAAGAAGACATCCAGATGGCCAACAGACACATGAAAAAGTGCTCCACATCACTTGGCATCAGGGAAATACAAATCAAATCCACAATGAGATACCACCTCACACCAGTCAGAATGGCTAAAATTAACATGTCAGGAAATGACAGATGCTGGTGAGGATGCAGAGAAATTGGAACCCTCCTACATTGTTGATGGTAATGCAAGTTGGTGCAGCCACTCTGGAAAACAGCATGGAGGTTCCTCAAAAAGCTGAAAATAGAGCTACCCTACAACCCAGCAATTGCACTACTGGGTATTTACCCTAAAGATACAAATGTAGTGATCTGAAGGAGCACGTTCACCTGAATGTTTATAGCAGCAATGTCCACAATAGCCCAACTATGGAAAGAACCTAGATGTCCATCAACAGATGAATGGATAAAGAAGAGGTGGTATATATATATACAATGGAATACTATGCAGCCATCAAAAGAAATGAAATCTTGCCATTGGCGATGACGTGGATGGAACTACAGGGTATTATGCTGAGTGAAATAAGTCAGTCTGAGAAAGACAATTATCATATGATCTCCCTGATATGAGGAATTTGAGAGGCATCGTCGGGGGTTTGGGGGGTAGGGAAGGAAAAAGTGAAACAAGATAGGATTGGGAGGGAGACAAACCATAAGAGACTTGATCTCGCAAAACAAACTGAGGGTTACGGGATGGGAGGGTGGGGAAGTTGTAGACATTGGGGAAGGTATGTGCTATGGTGAGTGCTGTGAAGTGTGTAAACCTGATGATTCACAGACCTGTACCCCTGGGGCTAATAATACTTACATGTTAATAAAAAATTAGAAAATTAATTTTAAAAAAACACATGGAAATAAAAATAATGTCATAAAAGAAACAAAAAGCTATGACATCCATAAAACATTAAGGCACTTGTAGGAGAGAAAAATGTTGGAAATGAATTTTTCAAAATGACTGTTAAATATAAAAAATATAAATATAGCTAAAGATGACATTATTGAGCTGCAACATAAAGGAATTCCTCAAAAATGCAGTTTAAATATAACTTCAATTTCATTATACCATTTTAAAAGTAATGATAATTTCCTTGTATGATGATCTATCTAGTTGATTCACACTCAACCTTTGGCTTTTAGTGTTTTCTTTAGCTTATCAGATCATTAAACAAAGCAGGTATACTTTTTAGCTTAGTGTTTTGTTTTGAGAGAGAGAGAGTGAGCATGAGAGCGGAGGAGGTCAGAGGGAGAAGCAGAATCCCTGCTAAGCAGGGAACCCTATATGGGACTCTATCCAGGATCATGATCTGAGCCAAACAAAGGCAGTAGCTTAACCAACTGAACCACCCAGGTGACCCCATTTCAGAGTTTTGATAAGTCTCTTAGGTCTCCTGTATTGTACAGTTTTCTCCTCCATATTCTTCTTTTATTCTTCTTTCTCCTTTTCTGTTTTTTTTTTTTTTTTTTTTTTTTTTTTTTTTTTTTTTTTGCCGGGGTGTTGCTGTATTTTAAAGATTCGAGTGTCTGTTGTCTATAGAGTTTATCACAGTCTTTGTTTTGCAGAGTGCATTTATGCTTTATCTATTAACATGTTCTTCTGTTTCCTGTATTTTTTTAGATATTGGTAGTTAGATCTAGTGGTTTAATTATATTCAGTGTCATTTTTTCATGGCAAGTGTACATGGTGAAGTACGTGGTGACATATATTACTTCTACCAGGATGTAAGTAATATCTATTTGTCCTTATGTAATGTTAGCAACCATTGATTCTGATTGCCAAGATGCATTTAATTAAGATGTCTCAAAATGGCAATGAATCTTTAGTTATCTGGAATGCTTCTGTAAAAGGAAACACGCCCTCATCAAATATTTGGTTATCCTGAGGTACAATTTATATAGGCGTGAACACTATTTGATTTTTTCCTTTGTCAATTTTCCAAACAATGAGTTCCTTAGCAATCTTTAAAGTTAACAAGTGATTTTTTTAGTGTGATTTTGAACATATGGATTTAAACATATTCTTGTTTCAAACCATCAGAGATACTACTTACATTGGTAACCTCTTTTTGTCATATTTAGCCTAGGAGGTTATTCAACCTGGCTTCTGAGTCCTTTTCAACAGGACTCTATTAGTCATTTATAGCTTCATACTTTATTGTAGAAAAAGATGTTTTAGGTTCATCTTATATACTTCCTTGTCCCAGAACCAAAATAAACATGATAAGAACTATCTAATATCCCTGGAAATAAAATAACCAAATCTGAACAGTATAAAAGAAGACTCAACTAGATAGATGTATTTTACTTTTGCCAATAAAATAAAACCAAACCTCTGAAATTATTCTATAAACTAAGTGTAATCATGGTAAAATGCCAGCAAGGATTTGGAATTTTGAAGTTAAAAACAAAACAAAAAAAAAAACCAGGAAATGTGCATGAATGGCCAAATCTCTGAAAAATTGTTCATAAAACATGTACTATTTATATTACTGTTTTACATATAACAAACTTTTGATATGTACCAATAATATGTTAAAACATAAGAAAAGCTATGCTAATTAAAATCACAAAAAGTACCACTGTGTTGCCAAAAGAATTGGTAAAAAGAAAAAAGGAAACTTTCAATGGAAAAGTAGTTTATGATAAAATTGACAATTCGAAAGAAAAGAAAGATGGGGCACCTGGGTGACTCAGTTTGTTAAGCATCTGCCTTTGTCTCAGGTCAGGATCCCAGGGTCCTGGGGTGGAGGCCCTAGTAGGGCCTCTGCTCAGTGGGGAGACTGCTTTTCATTCTCCCTCTGCCCTTTCCTCCTTGTGCTTTCTCTTTCTCTCAAATAAATAAATAAAATATTTAAAGTAAAAAATTTTTTAAAAAGGACAGTTTATATAATAAATGTTAGGACAATAACAATCAAGTTGGGAAAAATCCTTACCTCACACCATAGAAAAAAAATGTCAAATGGATTATGAATCAAAATATATAAAGAATAGGCCCACACCCCGTCACCTAATAGTAAAATTTACAAGTCTCAGTGACAAAGAGAAAATCCTGAAAGCAGCCCGGGAAAAGAAGTCTGTAACATACAATGGTAAAAATATTATATTGGCAGCTGACTTATCCACAGAGACCTGGCAGGCCAGAAAGAGCTGGCATGATATTTTCAGAGCACTAAACAAGAAAAACATGAGGCTAAGAATACTATATCCAGCTAGGCTATCATTGAAAATAGGAGAGATTAAAAGCTTCCAGGACAAAAAAAAAAATGAAAGAATTTGAAAACACCAAACCAGCTCTACAAGAAATCTTGAAAGGAGTCCTATAAGCAAAGAGAGAGCCTACAAGTGGTAGATCAGAAAGGAACAGAGACCATATACAGTAACAGTCACCTTACAGGCAATACAATGGCACTAAATTCATATCTCTCAATAGTTACCCTGAATGTTAATGGGCTAAATGCCCCTGTCAGAAGACACAGGGTATCAGAATGGATAAAAAAAGAAAACCCATCTATATGTTGCCTCCAAGAAACTCATTTTAAGCCCGAAGACACCTCCAGATTTAAAGTGAGCGGGTGGAAAACAATTTACCATGCTAATGGATATCAGAAGAAAGCAGGAGTGGCAATCCTTGTATCAGATCAATTAGATTTTAAGCCAAAGACTATAATAAGAGATGAGGAAGGACACTATATCATACTCAAACGGTCTGTCCAACAAGAAGATCTAACAATTTTAAATATCTATGCCCCCAACGTGGGAGCAGCCAACTATATAAACCAATTAATAACAAAATCAAAGAAACACATCAACAATAATACAATAATAGTAGGGGACTTTAACACTCCCCTCACTGAAATGGACAGGTCATCCTAGCAAAAGATCAGCAAAAAAATCAAGGCCTTAAACGACACACTGGACCAGATGGACATCACAGATATATTCAGAGCATTTCATCCCAAAGCAACAGAATACACATTCTTCTCTAGTGCACATGGAACATTCTCCAGAATAGATCACATCCTTGGTCCTAAATCAGGACTCAACCGGTATCAAAAGATTGGGATCATTCCCTGCATATTTTCAGACCACAATGCTCTAAAGCTAGAACTCAACCACAAAAGGAAGTTTGGAAAGAACCCAAATACATGGAGACTAAACAGCATCCTTCTAAAGAATGAATGGGTCAACCGGGAAATTAAAGAAGAATTGAAAAAAATCATGGAAACAAATGATAATGAAAATACAACAGTTCAAAATCTGTGGGACACAACAAAGGCAGTCCTGAGAGGAAAATATATAGCGGTACAAGCCTTTCTCAAGAAACAAGAAAGGTCTCAGGTGCACAACCTAACCCTACACCTAAAGGAGCTGGAGAAAGAACAAGAAAGAAACCCTAAGCCCAGCAGGAGAAGAGAAATCATAAAGATCAGAGCAGAAATCAATGAAATAGAAACCAAAAAAACAATAGAACAAATCAACGAAAGTAGGAGCTGGTTCTTTGAAAGAATTAATAAACTTGATAAACCCCTGGCCCGACTTATCAAAAAGAAAAGAGAAAGGACCCAAATAAATAAAATCATGAATGAAAGAGGAGAGATCACAACTAACACCAAAGAAATACAAACTATTATAAGAACATACTATGAGCAACTCTACGCCAATAAATTTGACAATCTGGAAGAAATGGATGCATTCCTAGGAACATATAAACTACCACAACTGAACCAGGAAGAAATAGAAAGCCTGAACAGACCCATAACCTGTAAGGAGATTGAAACAGTCATAAAAAATCTCCAAACAAACAAAAGCCCAGGGCCAGACGGCTTCCCGGGGGGAATTCTACCAAACATTTAAAGAAGAACTAATTCCTATTCTCCTGAAACTGTTCCAAAAAATAGAAATGGAAGGAAAACTTCCAAACTCATTTTATGAGGCCAGCATCACCTTGATCCCCAAACCAGACAAGGATCCCATCAAAAAAGAGAGCTATAGAACAATATCCTTGATGAACACTGATGCGAAAATACTCAACAAAATACTAGCCAATAGGATTCAACAGTACATTAAAAGGATTATTCACCACGACCAAGTGGGATTTATTCCAGGGCTGCAAGGTTGGTTCAACATCCGCAAATCAGTCAATGTGATACAACACATCAATAAAAGTAAGAACAAGAACCATATGATACTCTCAATAGATGCTGAAAAAGCATTTGACAAAGTACAGCATCCCTTCCTGATCAAAACTCTTCAAAGTGTAGGGATAGAGGGCACATACCTCAATATCATCAAAGCCATCTATGAAAAACCCACCGCAAATATCATTCTCAATGGAGAAAAACTGAAAGCTTTTCCGCTAAGGTCAGGAACACGGCAGGGATGTCCATTATCACCACTGCTATTCAACATCATACTAGAGGTCCTAGCCTCAGCAATCAGACAACAAAAGGAAATTAAAGGCATCCAAATCGGCAAAGAAGAAGTCAAATTATCACTCTTTGCAGATGATATGATACTATATGTGGAAAACCCAAAAGACTCCACTCCAAAACTGCTAGAACTTATACAGGAATTCAGTAAAGTGTCAGGATATAAAATCAATGCACAGAAATCAGTTGCATTTCTCTACACCAACAGCAAGACAGAAGAAAGAGAAATTAAGGAGCCAATCCCATTTACAATTGCACCCAAAACCATAAGATACCTAGGAACAAACCTAACCAAAGAGGCACACAATCTATACTCAGAAAACTATAAAGTACTCATGAAAGAAATTGAGGAAGACACAATGAAATGGAAAAATGTTTCATGCTCCTGGATTGGAAGAATAAATATTGTGAAAATGTCTATGCTACCTAAAGCAATCTACACATTTAATGCAATTCCTATCAAAGTACCATCCATCTTTTCAAAGAAATGGAACAAATAATGCTAAAATTTATATGGAACCAGAAAAGACCTCGAATAGCCAAAGGGATATTGAAAAAGAAAGCCAACGTTGGTGGCATCACAATTTCAGACTTCAAGCTCTATTACAAAGCTATAATCATCAAGACAGCATGGTACTGGCACAAAAACAGACACGTAGATCAATGGAACAGAATAGAGAGCCCAGAAATAGACCCTCAACTCTGTGGTCAACTAATCTTCAACAAAGCAGGAAAGAATGTCCAATGGAAAAAAGACAGCCTCTACAATAAATGGTGCTGGGAATATTGGACAGCCACATGCAGAAAAATGAAATTGGACCATTTCCTTACACCACACACAAAAATAGACTCAAAATGGATGAAGGACCTCAATGTGTGAAAGGAATCCATCAAAATCCTTGAGGAGAACACAGGCAGCAACCTCTTTGACCTGAGCCGCAGCAACATCTTCCTAGGAACAACGCCAAAGACAAGGGAAGCAAGGGCAAAAATGAACTATTGGGATTTCATCAAGATCAAAAGCTTTTGCACAGCAAAGGAAACAGTTAACAAAATCAAAAGACAACTGACAGAATAGGAGAAGATATTTGCAAACGACATATCAGATAAAGGACTAGTGTCCAGAATCTATAAAGAACTTAGCAAACTCAACACCCAAAGAACAAATAATCCAATCAAGAAATGGGCAGAGGACATGAACAGACATTTCTGCAAAGAAGACATCCAGATGGCCAACAGACACATGAAAAAGTGCTCCATATCACTCGGCATCAGGGAAATACAAATCAAAACCACAATGAAATATCACCTCACACCAGTCAGAATGGCTAAAATCAACAAGTCATGAAATGACAGATGCTGGCGAGGATGCGGAGAAAGGGGAACCCTCCTACACTGTTGGTGGGAATGCAAGCTGGTGCAGCCACTCTGGAAAACAGCATGGAGGTTCCTCAAAATGTTGAAAATAGAACTGCCCTATGACCCAGCAATATCACTATTGAGTATTTACCCTAAAGATACAAACGTAGTGATCCAAAGGGGCACGTGCACCCGAATGTTTATAGCTGCAATGTCCACAATAGCCAAACTATGGAAAGAACCTAGATGTCCATCAACAGATGAATGGATCAAGAAGATGTGGTATATATACACAATGGAATACTATGCAGCCATCAAAAGAAATGAAATCTTGCCATTTGCGACAACATGGATGGAACTAGAGCGTATCATGCTTAGCGAAATAAGTCAAGCAGAGAAAGACAACTATCATATGATCTCCCTGATATGAGGAAGTGGTGATGCAACATGGGGGCTTAAGTGGGTAGGAGAAGAATCAATGAAACAAGATGGGAATGGGAGGGAGACAAAACATAAGTGACTCTTAATCTCACAAAACAAACTGAGGGTTGCTGGGGGGAGGGGGTTTGGGAGAAGGGGGTGGGATTATGGACATTGGGGAGGGTATGTGCTTTGGTGAGTGCTGTGAAGTGTGTAAACCTGGTGATTCACAGACCTGTACCCCTGGGGACTAAAAATATATGTTTATAAAAAATAAAAAATTAAAAAAATATATATATATATAAAACAAGTCTATAATACTACTAGAAGAAAACATTAAGCAATTAAAGTACACATATACATTTTTCATAATCAAAGACAAGCAACAGATGGAGAGAGAATATCTGAAATTAATGGAAAAAATATATATATCTATTGAAGAGTATCTACAAAAAAATTTTAATTGGCAAAGAATAAAGAGAAAAATTTGCAAAAGAAGTAGAAACAGTCCATAAACCTATAATGACATTAAAACTGACTAGGATTCAGAAAAATATGAGTTACTACTTTTTACATATAATTGAATTAAATTAAGTGGATTGATAATAACTATTATTACCATGGATGTGGGGAAATGGGCCCTGAAATTCACTGCTGGTGAGAAAGTAATTTGTACTGCTTTTTGGAGGGCAATTTAGTAGTACTGAATACAATATTAAAGAAAACCATTGATCCAGTAATTCCACTTTTGGGAATTTATCCTATAGAAAAAGGCATTTGTTCTATAGAAATACATTCATATGCCAACAAAGTTACATGTTCAGGATGTGAACCACAATACTGTTTGTAATACAAACACTGGAAACAACTTAAATATCTCTCAGTAAGGGAACAGTTAAATTACAGGGCATCCATACTATTTATTAAAATAAAATGGTTAAAGAGAATAAGGAAATCTATACAAGCTTGCAGAGCTATGCTAATGATTATTAAGGGGGAAAAAGCAAGCCACAGGAAAATACTGTATAGAATGCTGTCATTTATGTATTTTAAAAAAACATATATATATATATATATATATATATATATACATATATATATGCAAATATACATAAAGATGTCAACCCAGAGAAAAGTCTGAATAGATATATATTAAAATGTGAACAATGGACACTTTCAAAGAGAATAGTTTCTGGATAAGTAGGATTTCTTCTTTAGCGCTTTACACTTACTGAGTTTGTTTTTGTGTGTATTTTGTTGTTGGTGGTGGTGGTAGTGGGGTGTGTGTGTGTGTGTGTGTGTGTTTACGAAGACAGTCATCTATTTCTCAGGTAATTAGGAAAAAAAACTTGTTTTCTTTATGATAAAATTACTCTGAGATGAAGCTTTCAATTATTTTGCAGCTGCAATTAGGACAAGACTGAAGGTAGAAGAAGATATTTACTTTGTCATTTATAGTTAATCAGATAGAAATTATTTGGATGCACAAAACTGATCATTTAATGAAAATTAAAAAGTAAAAGAATAGAATATTAGTTTCATGTCTTCATCAGGGTCTGCATCTATATTTATTTACTCTCAAAAAAAATTTGCATTCACATCAGATTCTTTTGAGAGTCCAAGGAAAAGAAAGGATGTTTTTCCAGGGAAAAAAATACACAAGGGAATGGACACACACACACACACACACACACACACACACTCACATAGCTATTTCTTGCAAGGATGTGAATTTAATGATCTCCACTCCAGAAACTGTTAGTTTGGAGATTAATGTGCCTTAGATTACAAGTCACTTAACCTCTCCTAATCTCCATTTCCTCATTAAAAAAAGAAAGTGGGGGAAGCAGAGAGAGGACGATAGAAGAAGGGAACAGGGAGAAGAAGAGGAGGAAGAAAAAGGAAAATAATGGCTTTTTTCCCTCGTGGATTATGTTTTTAAAGATTTATTTATTTATTTGCGAGGGAGTGAAAGCAAGCATGATCAGGGAGTGTGGCCGAGGGAAAGGACATCAAGCAGACTCCCCACTGAGCACAGAGCCTGACTAGACTTAGGGCTTGATCTCACCACCCTGAGTTCATGATCTGAGTCATAACCAAGGACAGACATTTAACATACTGAGCCGTCCAGGTGCCCCAGGGGTTATTTTTAAATTGGGTGTTTTTTATGAAGATTTTCAAATACATAAATATATAAAGAATAGTTTAATAAAACCCCATGTACCCATTACCATAATATGTAATTATCTACTCAAAGCTAATCCTGTTTCATCTATACCTGACTTCCATCCTCTGGATTATTCTGAAGCAGATCCCAGACATTATATTACTCCACATACAAATACTTCAGCATGTAGCTCTAAAAGATAATAATTCCTGTTTAAAAATATAGTATAAAAACAACATGCCACCAAGAAGTTAACCACAGCTTCTCATTATTATTAAACATTCAATCAGTACTCACATTTCCCCAATAGTTTTGTTTTTCACATTTTTTGATGTTAATTTGCTTGAATCACGATCAAAATTAACTCCATGCATTGCAGTTTGTTAGTATATTATCAGATTTATTTTAACGTAGAGTCCCTCCAACTCGCCTCCCCCCATCCTTACAATTTATTTATGGTAGAAACTTTTGTTTCTACCTTTTGTCTAATAAGAGTTTTCCAGTCTGAATTTTACTGATTACATCTATTGTGTCAACTAACATGCTCCTCTGTCCCCTGTATTTCTTGTTAATTGATTAGCCCCAAAGGCTTGACCAGACTCAGATTCAGTTGTTTGGAAAAACTACTATATACGTGGTGTTGTATGCTGCTATCAAGTACATAGTTTCTAGTTGTCTGTCTTGTGATTTGGGTAGTCATTAATCTTAACTGCCTAGATTCTTATTAGAGATGTACAGTTTTGAAAAGAGCTTTTATGTTTTAAAGTTTGCTCTCATAAGCTGACAGACTTGGTACTAGTCTCTCCAATTTACTGAGGAAACAGCTTTGGCTCAAATATGAGAAAAATAAACCAGGATGAACCCAAACAACTTCACCCAGCTTACTAAAGTGCTAGTTCAACCCATTCAGATTCTATTCCTCCAAGTGCTTTTTTCTTTTTTAGGGAAAAAAAAAATGTTGCTTTCATTTAGATATGAGGAATTTAATGTCTCATCCCCAAACTAATCTGGTGGGATGGTGGTAGGGGCAGTGGAAATGGGTAGAAAAAGATGCACAGGTCATTTCTATTGTGCATATATATGTGTGTGTGTATGTGTGTGTGTGTGTCTATTCTTATATCTCTTTATGCCAAAAAGGAAGAAAACTATCCCACAAATGTGTCTGTGTGGCTTTAATAAAAGACAGGGCAAAGTTATAGATTCTCTAAAGACCAGTAGTAAATATTTGGAGCATACTAATAAAAAATATATCACATTCTTTTCCAATCAAACCATGTTGGAATTAACACATAGAGAAAGACTTACTCAGATCTGCCATTCATTAGAACAGTGTGACGAGTGATTACTCTCTTTTGATCTTTGTTTTAAATTTTTGTTCATTTATTCAGTCATTTACTAAACAAATACGTGTTGAGTGTCTACTATTGTGGTAGACATTTTTCCAGGAAAATTAAGTACATAATATGCAAAATTAATCTAGAAGGTAAAACAATCAAATAACAACACAGATAAATGTTAGATTACAAGAAGTACCTGACATTATAACAATACAGTAAGGGGACTTGACCTAAACAGGAGGAGCAGAGACCGATTTTCTGGATGAGAGAGAAACCACCTTTGAACAGATTTTGGAGTAAACAGAAAATAAGGAAAAATGACCATCTCTTTTCAAGGGTTTGGTTCTGAAGGGAAGGAGAGAGTAGAGAAGTCTGAGTTGAGAGATAAAGATGAATTGCCAAGGTAACATGGCAAGGACAGGAAGAAGTATGTTCCAGTGAGTGTGAAAATACTGGGTGAAAGTCTTAGATCAGCAAAGAGGAAACATCACTGTGGCTGGAATATTTTTATTTGATGGGGATGGAACATGAGATAATACTAGAGAGTTAGAGTATAACTGGATAAATAAGACATTATGTTGTCTGACTATATGTCCCA
The DNA here is from genome assembly GCF_030435805.1 of Mustela lutreola. NCBI lineage: Eukaryota > Metazoa > Chordata > Mammalia > Carnivora > Mustelidae > Mustela > Mustela lutreola. Next base: position 75,122,845 of record NC_081297.1, on the reverse strand, counting down.
GGTTTTTTAGAGTATTGTAGATTTATGAGAGTTGTCCTAACATGTTTATTCGTAGTTACCCATTTTGCATTCAAAAGTGGCCTATTTTGAACAACAAAATATATTTACCCCTAACTTTATAGGCCATCCTATATAATGAATCCCAGGAACAAGTAAATACAAAATTTAAACCAAAGAAGCAGGATTATCAGGTTTAATGGTAAGAAGTGTCATTCTGGTTTCATCATTGAGACTGTGTTATAGGTACAATATTGTGGAGGACTAGTTACAAGTTCTGGAAGAGGTTAGGCAAGAGTTGAAAATGACTGACAAGGATGTTGACTTACACATAAAGTGGATCCATTCGAGAGATATTTAAATGGTGAGAGCTTAAAAATATATATGGAACGAGTACTAGAGATGAAGGAAAGGAGGTCTTAAGCATGATACCCAGGTTTTTCTATGATATGTGTTGGGTTATGGTACAGAGTTTTGGCAAAAAATAGAGAAGGTTGACAATGGGATGCATTTTTGCCAGATTAGTGAAATGAACATGCTAAAGAACTATGGCATTACAGATATTACCATGACTGTCACTTATAAGGAACCATAAAATATAATCTGGATAAGGACGATAATAAACAAGAGAGAAGTCTGATAGATCAGGAATGAGCACAGGAACGAACCAATGATCTGGAGGCCCTGATGATGCCATAGAAAGATCATAATTGAACAAACTAATCAAGGAAGCCAGAATGACATGAACTCTCCATTGTAGAGCAGAAGTCTTGTCTTAACAATAACAAGGTAGTGGTGTACTCCTCTGCTTTCTCATTCTGATCTGAGGCTCCACCATTTCTCTCCTGGCCTGAAGTACCACTCCAGCTGTTCTTGCTTCTACTCATCATTTTTTATTCTTTTTATCAGAGAATAGTCTATTTTCTGCACTTCAATCAGAGTGGTCCTTTTCAGATGCAAATAAGCTATCTCCTCTTATTCGAATTTCCAAAGGCTTTTTAGGATTAAATTTAAAAATTGTTTCCACTTAAAGGCCATGTGTATCTGGCTTCTGGCTTCTAGTTACCTTTCCAAGTTCAGGTTCTGTCAGTCTTTTCCTCTGCTCCAGGAGTAAGCTTCTTGCTTTCTCAGACATAAGCCAGCTTGGCCTCAGGCACAATATTCTTGCAATTTCATTACTTCCTTCTCAAGATGTCAGAACAACCCTTTAGGTCACTGAAATCTTTGCTTAAATGTCATCCCTCAGAGTCCTTTCCCAACTGCTCTCTTTGAAGTAGCATTCTCTGTCTTTTTTCATTCCACATCACTTAACTACCTGAAATTATATTATATAGTTATGTTATTACATTATTTTCAAGTCTTTTCCAGTGGAATGTAAACTCTTTAAAGGCAGTAAATTTTTAGTTCACTACTAATAAAAACTAGGAACTTGATAAATATCCACCATATATAATCATGAGTAGGAATGAAGATTAGTAACTCAGAAGGCAGGTTTCAAACGGGTGACCACAGGCACGTTGAGGTTCCCCAAATTGGACAAGGTTATCAGGTATGTGAAGAGTGACAGAAGTATATGAGTAAGCAATTCAAAAGGAAGATTTTGATATCTACATGTGTTGTTGGTTCAGCAGTTCAATAGTCAAGCTAAATTTTGTTGACTCTCACACATTGTATATTCCTCCTAAAAGGGATTCAGGCTTTTGTTCAGAATTAGTAAGTATGAATATATATTTATCTTGAGTATGATTTATTATACATCTTCAAATGGAATTCTTCATATAGAGTTCTTTAAATATTTTAAAGACATTTGCATAAAAAAGGAAGTGTTGGGATAGCTGGGTGGCTCAGTGGGTTAAACCTCTGCCTTCAGCTCAGGTCATGATCTCAGGGTCCTGGGATCGAGCCCAGCATCGGGCTCTCTGCTCAGCAGGGAGCCTGCTTCTCCCTCTCTCTCTCTCTCTCTCTCTGCCTGCCTCTCTGCCTACTTGTGATCTCTCTCTATCAAATAAATAAAGTCTTCAAAACAAAAACAAAAAAAAAGGAAGTGTTTCTCAAAAGGACTACTTGTCTCAAAACAAAAGTTGTAGGTATTCCCTGAATAGAATTTAAAAGCTTTTAAACATTATTGTCACTGAGGTTATCTTCTATTACATTCATACTTTGTGTGTTATATCAACATACAAAATTCTTCCCTTTCTTCTCTAAAAAATATTCACACTACCAACTTTAATTTCTTTTCTAAAATTAGCATATAGTGTATTATATGTTTTAGAGGTAGAGTTCAGTGATTCATCAGTCTTATATAATACCCAGTGCTAATTAGATCACATGCCCTCCTTAATGTCCATGACCCAGTTACCTCATCCCTCCACAGCCCCCCTCCAGCAATGCTCAATTTGTTTCCTACGATTAAGAATCTCTTATGCTTTGTCTCCCTTTCTCATTTCATCTATATATTTCCTTCCCTTCCCCCATGATCCTTTGTTTTCTTCTTAAATGCCATATATGAGTGAGATCATATGGTAATTGTTTTTCTCTGATTTACTTATTTTGGTTAGCATAATACCTTCTAACTCCATCCACATTGTTGCAAATGGCAAGGTTTCTTTCTTTCTTTTTTTTGGTGGCTGAGTAGTATTCCATTGTGTGTGTGTGTGTGTGTGTGTGTGTGTGTAACATATCTTCTTTATCCATTCATCTCTCCATACATCTGGGCTTTTTCCATAGTTTAGCTATTGTGTAAATTGCTCCTATAAACACTGGGGTGCATGTGCCCCTACAGATCACTATATTTGTATCTTTAGGGTAAATACCTAGTAGTGCAATTCCTGGATTGTAGGGTAGCTCTATTTTCAACTTTTTGAGGAACCTCCATATTGTTTTCCAGAGTGGCTGCACCAGCTTGCATTTCCACCAACAGCAGAAGAGGGTTCCCCTTTCTCTGCATCCTCGCTAACATCTGTTGTTTTCCTACTCATTCATTTTAGCCATTTTGACTGGTGTGAGGTGGTATCTCATTGAGGTTTTGATTTGATTTCCCCAATGCCAAGTGATTCTGAGCACTTTTTCATGAGTCTGTTGGCCATTTGGATGTCTTCTTTGGAGAAATATCTGTTCATGTCTTCTGCCCATTTCTTGATTGGATTACTTGGATTATACCTATTCACACAATATGTATGTTGACTCTGATAAGTTCTTTATAGATTTGGGATGCTAGCCCTTTATCTGATAAGACATTTGCAAGTATTTTCTACTGCAAATACTATTCTTTCCATATTTTGGTTATTGGTTGTCTTTTGTTTTTTTCGACTATTTACTTTGCTGTGCAAAAGCTTTTTATCTTGATGAAGTACCAGTAGTTCATTTTTGCTGTTGTTTCCCTGAGCCTTTGGAGACATGCCCAGCAAGAAGTAAATGATGCAGGGGAACCTGGGTGACTCAGTCTGTTAAGTGCGTCTGCCTTTGGCTCAGGTCATGATCCCAGAGTTCCGGGATCAAGACCACATTGGGCTCCCTGCACAGCGGAGAGTCTGCTTCTCCCTGTGTACCTCATCCTCTCATGCTTTTTCTCTCTCACTCTTCTTGTCCTTCTCTCAAATAAATAAATAAAATCTTAAAAAAAAACAAAACCTGAAAAATCTCAGTAATGATGCATCCCAATGTTTAGAGCAGCAATGTCCACAATAACCAAAATATGGAAAGAACCCAGATGTCCATTGACAGAGGAATGGATACAGAAGGTGTGGTATATTTTAAAAGCATGGCTTGACCCAGGAGTTCATGTGGTTCTCCTTTTCCTTCCTTTTTGTTTCATTATCAGACTCCTTCTCTTTGCTAGCCTCACTTTATGAATACTGAAATTACAATGGAGAAAACAACCTGATTCTCTTAGTGATCCTGGTAGAAATCTACCACAGTACATATAGGGACCCATGCAGAATGGGTCTGTCAGGGACCCATGCAGAATCTTGATCCAGTCACAACGGCCTGGAGATGTGATGCTCTTATTGGTTAGCCACACCCCAACTTTTCAATTCCTCTCCCCATTTCACTCACACTCCTGGAGTCTAGAAGAGCCAATGTATCAAAATACCTGGAATGAGACTGGAGAAGTGGAGTAGAGGCGGTTCTTCAAGGAAAATAGCAGTACTATTATGAAAATGCAGGGACAAAAAGCACAGCCCATTAGAAAGCCTTCCAAACAAAATATTCATCTAGCAATAATATCATGCTCTGTTTATTAAAAAGAATATTTAATATGATCTCTTTGGATTCCTTACATTAAAAATTTGGGATTAAATTGAAGAAATTCTGCTGGTCAGTGGAAAAAAAAAGTGTTTATTAATCTGCTTTGTGATAGAAATGTACACAAAATTTAAACTTTTTTTTTTAAAGATTTTATTTATTTATTTGACAGACAGAGATCACAAGTAGGCAGAGAGGCAGGCAGAGAGAGAAGGGAAGAAGCAGGCTCTCTGCGAGAGCTCTATGTAGGGCTCGATCCCAGAACCCTGAGATCATGACCTGAGCCGAAGGCAGAGGCTTTAACCCACTGAGCCACCCAGGTGCCCCTAAACTTTTTTTATAAAGATTTTATTCTTAAGTAATCGCTACATACAATGTGGGGCTCAAACTCATAATCCTGAGATTAAGAGTCACACACTCTACCAACTGAGCCAGTCAGGTGCACATATAAAATTTTAACTTTTGTTGTAATAGAATAAATGAACTTTTGAGTGAAAGAATTAAATGCACTTTGACTCATTGGGTCTGTTTTTTTCCCCCTCTGTTCTGATGCCTATTTAACTCAGCCAGACCAGGGCTTCCTCTCATCCTGGATGCTTAGATGATTTACTCCTCAGCCACAGTTCCACTTTTCTGAGTCTTTGTTCATGCTGTCAGAATTTTGATAAACACTACTATTAAAGCTTTAATCTAATTTATAAAGAACTTAAATATTTATATCATCAAGTTATACCACCCAAGGACTCTATATTTCTCTTCATTTATTCAATCCATCCATATCTAGTAATAAGAATGTTTAGTTTTGTCATGCAGTTCTCTTTCTTAATTTAGATTAACTCCTAGAAGTTTTGTGATTAATTTATCCTTATTAATCACAAAACTTCTAGAAGTTTTAAGTTTTTCTTTTAGTAGGTGTTTCCAACTGGTTATTACTGATACAAAGGAGAAACAGTAATTCCTACACATAATATATTTTTCTAATCACTTTAATGGACTTCTAGCAATTATAATGTTTTCAGGGAATACTCTAGGATATTTTTGGAATATAATTGTGTGTTATGAAACTAATAATAACTTTACCACCATTTTGTATTATCTCTATTTTGTATCTTATTTTTTTACCTAGAGTTTCTAAAAACAATAGCGTCTGTCAGGGTTTGGTTACGAAAACACAACTAATTTGAGTTGAAAGAGATTTAGCACATCCATACCTGCCTATTAAAAGACAATTTTCCATTGTGTTTCTGAGTATCTTGTATAAGATCTTGTTCTAGACTATCTTTCCAAGGATACTTGTAGCAAACAGCCTTGGAATCTGTACAGAGTGGATTTGTTTCCTGACCAGGATAATAAAGATGTCTTCCCTTCAACAAAGATTGAACAAGTTGGCTAGCTGTCTTCTTGTAAGACTGACAATCTCCTAAATTCAGGATTTTTCTCCAGTAACACAAAGCTACTTTGTGTGCAGCATCTGCCCGTGTGGGTCCACATCATTCCCATGGGGTGTTTAAAATTTAAAATATGTGAATATGAAGCTTGTGCTTTCTGGGGTGCCATGAGTAAGAAAATTCTTTGTCTCTGACCCAGAAGCCTCATGTCTGCCAGCATTTATGAAATTTCAGCAGGAAAATTTGAGGTAAGCAGGGTAAGATTTCATACCTTTCACAGATACTGTTGTCTATTGGTTTCCCTGAGTATTCTTGCAGTTGCTGCAAGAGATTGTGTTTTCTTCCCTCCTTAAGAATTTCCTACGATTGTCTCCCATCATGTAATCTAACTAGAACCCTACAGGCAAAGGGAATGCAAATTCCCATAAGACACTATATCCTTCCATGGAGAATGGTTATTTTTTAAAGCACAATCAAAATTTCTTTTCATATTCTATAAACCAGCTTCATGGGGTACCTGCATGGCTCAGGCAGTTAAGCCGCCAACTCTTGATTTCAGCTCAGGTCATGATCTCAGGGTCCCGGGATGGAGCTCCAGGTCAAGCTCCGTATTCAGAGAGGAGTCTGCTTCTCCCTCTCCCTACCCCCCCGACCCTGCTTGCTACCTCTCTCTCTCTCTCTCTCTCTAAAATAAATAAATACATCTTTAAAATAAATAAACTTCAGAATTAAATGTGTAAAAAAATCACCAACACACTCTACATAAAATTGGGGGAGTGGAGAAGAAAATGTTAATATATATAAAAATATATATAAAACAAGAAAAAATATGCAGCGCTAATACAGTCCTTATTTCTGTAATCAGTTCTGAAGCCATTTGATAGTCATTATTTTCTTCTTCTAATACCTATCACCTATCATTTGGTCATAACTTCATTTCGTTTATTTACCCAAATCTTAATTCCTGAAGGATCTGAACAAACTTTTAGTTTTCTTGACTGCATCAAGCTGATGTAGTAATCTTCTCTTCTTCCATCACTGTATATGGAAATACTAAGAGGTGCCCTAGAGAATCTTCTGGGTTCCACACTTCTCCTGATCCCCCTGTGTAGCAACAGCCTTCTTTTTTCATTGATAATTGGAACCAGTCTCTTTATCCAGTACAAGTCCTCTCCCTTCTTTTCCTAGGCTCACTCAGAAACATACCTCTAAACAGACTTGAAGGTATTAGACTTGAAGGTATTAGAAGGACCACCCTTAATCCTTAGATCCACATATTTTGGATATGGAAGAAAAAGCACCAGAAGCTGGATACTGGTTTAGGGTACCTAGTGAATATTTTGGGGCCTATCAATACCTCTATAGCTGGTGACTTAATCTGTAGTCTAAGTTCATTTTTAGTGTATCATTGCACAGTTCTATCATGTCAGTTGTTTCTGTTGATAGCACATGTGGTAAGACTTGTTACTGTTATGGATATGAGCCTAAATGAAGAGCTTCAGTTATTTTGCCATGAAGTGAGTTCTTTGGTCAGAAACAATGCTGTCATTATTGAATATCATGATGTTGAATAAAGCATTCACTAAGTCTTTAGATTATAATACTGTCCCGAATATTCTGGATAGGGAAAACAAACCCATATTTTTAGTGTCTGGTCCAGTAACATCAAACTGCTGCCTCTTCCATAATGCAAAGAAAGGTGATTAAACGAATCTGTAGGAAATGGTGCCATTTCAGATACTCAGTATTGGTCTTTGCTAAATAAGTATGTTATTTAGCAAGTGCTGAGTTATCTATCCTAATTATGAATTCAGGAACTTGGCAAATAAGTCTAGGGAAAAGCCATAGATCTGGGTGTCTCCTTCTAAAGGAACCTGAGCCCAAACTTCATATCTCTTGGCCTCCATTTGTCCACACACTGACTAATGAAGCATGAAGCAATTTTCGGTCCTCTGGGATTCCTGTCAGTTCAGGGCCAGTGCTGTGTCACCCTTCTGCATTGCATCCATCTGAAATTCCTTCTGTATTACACACTTGTGTAATACACTCTGATAAATGTGCACTTTGATAAATGCATTTATCAGAGTACAATTTGATAAATGACTATAGTATTTTTGATGAAGGCTAAGAAGACTTTACTGTCACCGCTATTGAAAGGTGCTTCCTCAAATGGATTTGGCCTTCTAGTTATTCAGATAAAGTCATTGAATTCTGGATTTTGCCAACAAAACTTATCTGTACAAGTCTTGCTTGTGGGAATGTACATTATGTGGTCACAGTTATAATCAGGAAAGTTGATTTTCTGGCTGGTGTATTCAGGCACTGGTTTGTTAGAGGATATGATACTGTAGATTCTAATGTCCACTTCTGAGTATCATAGAACTCAAGCGGCAAGGAGGAAGACATTTTAGCTAGAATAGTCCTGAGATATGGTTGGATATTGTTTCTAGCTTCTTTGCTTCTCTACTTTATCAAGAGATTCTGTGGCCTACCCAATATCTCTTAAATAAATTCTTTCTCTCAGAAGTGGTTTGAACAAAACAAAAGAAAAAGTGTTTGAACAAAACAAAAGAAAACTGATGGAACTCTTGTATAGAACACAGTAGGAAGTTACAAGTATTTAGGAATATTTAGAGATTAGTCCATTTCTGAATGAGTATTCCCCATACGTACAGGAAGATTAGAAAGACAAAATGATCAAGACAGACTAGTTTTGCAGGTTAGGGAAAAACCAAAGATTTATTATCTCTGTTGACAAGTGCAATTGCTAAGTAAGTATCAAAATCAGCATCACCATGCCATCAATGGGGAGTGAGAGCTGAATGGAAGGAGCATATCTGAGTTTAAATCATGATCCCAAACACTTACTAGCTGTGAAACCTTTGAAAAGTTTTGTAGGCAATATTCCCATCTGTCAAGTGGGGATAATAATACTTGACTTGCAGAATCATCGGGAAGAGTTTATGAGAAAATGGAAGTGCCCATGATAGTGTTTCATACACAATAGGTATTCTATAAATATGAATTTCTTCACTCTGCTTTCCTTTGCTTCCAAAAAAGATTGCAATCTTAAAACTTGACATAATTAGTGATGGTAAGGCTTTAATGAATGGAATGATAGACACATAAATTTTATTCATTGCAATATGGTTTCTTTTGACTTTAAAAACCTAGAATGAATTCATCACATTATATAAAACAGAAGTATCTCCGGCTGGAAGCTGTTAATCCATTTATTTTATCAAGTCTGATTAATTAATAAGTCATATAGTTTCTAAAATGAGTAATGTGATCAGATCGTGGTAATCAACATATTCTAACTAAACTCAAAGACCAGAAACTTCAATACATGCTAAAAGAATAGTTCTAATTTTGTGAACTTAATTAAAACCCAATATCATGTCAATAACATGAACAAAGTACACACATCCTCCACACAGTATCTTCCCAGCTAGCATTTGTTTTTAAATAATAGTTTAAGAAGTTGTGAAAAAATAGTGGAGTTTCAACTACCTTTGGCCTACTTCCCCCACTAAAGATATCTTAAGTAGTCACAATAAGAGTCAAAACTAAGAAATTTATGTTGCAAATAGTAAATACTACTAACTCAACTATAAACCTTATTCATACTTCACTAGTTTCTTCATGCTTTTTTTTTAAGATTTTATTTATTTATTTGACAGACAGAGATCACAAGTAGGCAGAGAGGCAGGCAGAGAAAGAGGGGGATGCAAGCTCCCTGCTGAGGACATAGCCTGATGCGGGGCTCCATCCCAGTACCCTGAGATTGTGACCTGAGCCAAAGGCAGAGGCTTAACCCACTGAGCAACCCAGGCACCCCCTTTTTGGTTTTTAATACCCAGATAAAAGAATGTAAGTTGCCATCAATTTATGTTTTGGGGGGCAGTATTTATATGAAAAAAGTATATTAATTTCCTCCAAATGCAATAAAAATATTTAAAAAGGGATACATAAAGAAATTACATTCTGTATACAACTGGGTAAATTGGATGGATCATCAGAATGATGTGCTAAACATTTTGAAAACCATACCAAGTAAATGTGCATTTAAATTCTCCTCCATGCACAACTTTCAAGTTCTTCCTCCGCTTTCCGGGTAAGTAGGGTGTATTATAGGAAATGTCCTTGTTTTTAGTTGTTGCTTTATGTCTGCCTTATGTATAACAAATTTGTTTATTACTATTTTTTTCTGTGTTTATCATGATATTTCATGAAAATTCAACATCATACTGCTTAAAAAGCAAATGTTGTGTTTTTTTGAAAAATAATCACTGGTGATCAGGAAGCTATATTTAAAGCACTGTAGATCCTAATATTATAGTATGCTATTTACTGGCTTTTAGGTTAATCCTAGAAATTTGTTGGGGGAATTTGAGATGATGTATAATACACTGTAATTTTCCTCTTTTATTTATTTATTTATTTATTTTTAAATTTTCCTCTTTTAAAATAATGGGTTATAGACTCTTGGTTAATGTTCTCACACAAAACTTCTGATTTTTAGCCACAGTGGCCTGGAGCAGATAAATCAATAGAATGTGATCATTCAGCTATATCATGGGATGAACTGTTCCATCTAAGAATTTACAGTATGACCAAAATAATGCCAAAAGATCAGTGGAGAATGGAAGGTACCTTCAATAAAATGATGATGAGAAAAAACTGACAAACTGGAAACAAACATTTTAAAAACTTTACCTCATAAATTTTTGTTTTTCCTCATTCTTTTCGCTTCCCTGGAAATCCCATTGTTCCTTTTCTCTAACTTTCAGCAAACTACTCTCCTCTCAAAGAATGATCTCCCTGCCTCTCTTTCAGGACATACCTTGCTCACTGTTATAGGAAACTGGTTGTCCTACATTTAACTGAATCTTTGAACCTTCTATTGGACAAGTCTTAGTTCTGCCCCACTGCTAACTGTGTCTAAGGTGGTGTACACAAATTACCTTTATTATTTCTGTGATAAGACACTGCTTTTATGGTTTATCCAAGCTTAAAGGCGGGAGCAAAGATTGTATTTGTGTTTGATGCTAAGACAAACATCAAGGGTCTGAGGAGGAAAAGATTTTATTTATAGATTATTCTGATCCTGTATTTGTCTATGACTAGTCGCCATTTAAGTCAAAAGATTACATATGAATGTGGTGTTATAATTCTTTTTCAGTAATATTCTTTCCTCAAGAAAATTCTGATTAGGTTATCTTCCGTTATAACTCCAACTTAAAATTCATGCCTCAAAATTTGCAATCAAGGAATTTTACTCAGAACTTGGCAACCCCAGTATATGAATGTGCAATGATCTCATTTGATTATCCATCTTTTCAATAGAGATTAACGAATTTTCATGTGTTATTATCATATTAATTCCATCTGCTCAGTATCACCTTTGTACTTTTCTTAGTATTGGTTATAAGAACCATTCGGAAGTTTCCTATTTACCAAGAAAATCTATGTGGGAGAAATCTGGCATCTTTGTGTGCATGTGTGTAGAATCTGATGAAAATAAATAACCTGTTACTCAAGAAACAATAAAAGCTTAAAATATTCTGACTTCTAGATGTGTTTATTTCCCTTTGCGAGAATTTGTCAAAAATCCTCTTCTAGCCATTTGTTTTTCCCAAATGAAGACCGTAGGAATACTTGGTGTCGACTTAATTATGAGTTTGGTCACATTGATCCATACTTAATATTTTGAACTGCACATTCCATAACAGCCATAATTCAGTCATTTGGCTCTTAGGACAGCCCACTGAAGAGGTTGTGAACTCCATGCCAAAAAAGGGTTAAGAAGTATGGATGACAGCTTATCTTTCTATGGAGGGAAAAATATCTATTTACATGTCGGCTTTTCCTGCCTTGCCTCTTTCCTCCTCCACCAAGGCAGCTTAGGAAAGTCTGCCTCACTCGGCTACTCTGTCCCACTCAGCTACTCTTAAGCAGAATGGTACGGGACACCAGCTGCTGCGCTTGTGCAATAGTCAACATGGGGAATGTGCAGGGGAAATCTAGAGGGCTGGGCAATGGGGAGAAGAGGAAAGGAGCAGCTGAGCAAAGCCCAGAACCACTCTTGCCTCATGCTGATATTTTGGAGTTAAAGAGAGGGGAGAATTCAACAGGTTGTAACCCAGGTCAGCTGTGGGGATTGATGAAGTTAGTTTCTAAGGAAATACTATTGTGAATTAGACATTTTACCTTTTAGGACCACCTGGATGGTTCAGTAGGTTAAACGTCTGACTTCAGCTCAGGTCATGGTGTCCTGGGATCTTGGTGTCCTGGGATCAAGCCCTGCATCAGGCTTTGAGCTCAGCAGAGAGTCTGCTTCTCCCTCTCCCCCTGCTCATGCTCTCTCTCCTTCTATCTTTGTTTATCTCTCAAATAAATACATAAAATCTTTTTTTAAAAAAGAAATTATACCTTTTAATAGTACTTAAGAACAGAAGTATTTTAGAATTTGTTTGGAACTGGGGAGACACTTCTTCAAAGAAGACATACCAATGGCTGACAGACACATGAAAAAGTGTTCATCATCATTAGCCATCAGGGAAATTCAAGTCAAAACCACATTGAGATACCACCTTACACCAGTCAGAATGGCAAAAATCAACAAGGCAAGAAACAACAAATATTGGAGAAGTCATGGAGAAAGGGGAACCATCTTACACTGCTGGTGGGAATGCAAGCTGGTGCAGCCACTTTGGAAAACAGTGTGGAGGTTCCTCAAAAAATTAAAAATTAAAAACCCAGCAATTGCACTACTGGATATTTACTCCAAAGATACATGTATAGTAGAAGAAAAGGGCCATATGCACCTCAATGTTCATAGCAGCAATGTCCACAACAGCCAAAATGTGGAAAGAGCCAAGATGCCCTTCAACAGACAAATGGATAAAGAAGATGTGGTCCATATGCACAATGGAATATTATACAACCATCAGAACGGATGAATATGCAACTTTTGCATCAGCTTGGATGGGACTGGAGATTATTCTGAGTGAAATAAGTCAAACAGAGAAAGTCAATTATCATATGGTTTCACTTATTGTGGAGCATAAGGAATAGCATGGAGGACAACATTAGAAGGGAAAAATGGGGGAGAAATTGGAGTGGGAGATGAGCCGTGACAGACTACAAACTCTGGGAAACAAATGGAGAGTTTTAGAAGGAAGGGCAGTGGGGAAATGGGTGAGCCTGATCATGGGTATCAACGAGGGCATGGATTGCATGGAACACTGGGTGTTATATGCAAATAATGAATCATGGAACACTACATCAAAAACTGTAGTGTACTGTTTTTGTGTAGTTGTACTGTAGACGTACTGTATGGTGATTAATGTAACACAATTTAAAAAAAAGAACTGGTCAGTGGATTAGATTTATAGATTAGTAGGTTACAATTCAATTTTCAAAAGGATACTTGATTTCTTTGATTCTAACAATCTTAGGATGCTTTTACAGGAGTACAGGGCAGCTTTCTCCTCTCTGATCCTCCACCCTATAATTTCTAGTTGCCTTCACCTCCTGCTCCACACTGGATCTCTTGACTATAGAGTAAGCTGGGCTGTGCCTCAGTCCCCTCTGAGCCATGGCCTGGCAGCTCTGGCCTGGCAGGAAGCTGGAGCACTCCTATGTCTCACTCCTTTGTTTCCCATCTCTCAGGTATCAGCGTCCTGTACTGTTTTGTGTCTACTACCTGAATGCCATTTTTTCACATATTTTGATTTTCTTTTCTTCAGTTATTCAAGAGCAGGGGGGTGGAGGAGTAAATCCAGTGGTCCCGCATGTCCAACACCCAATATTTTTTATTTACCTTTAGTAGAGAGGAATGCCTTCAATGCTATTTTAATCTTTATAATTTAATTGTTCTTATCAGTTTAATCTTTACAATTTAAAGATTTAATTGGGACACCTGGGTGGCTCAGTTGGGTAAGAGTCTGCCTTTGGTTCAGGTCATGATCTCCAGGTCCTGGGATCAAGTCCCAGATCAGGCTCCTTGCTCAGCGGGGAGTCTGCCTCTCTCTGCCTGCTGCTCCCCCTGCTTGTGCTTTCTCTCTCTCTCTGGCAAACAAATAAATTAAATATTTAAAAAATAATAAAATAAAATAAAATTTAAAGATTTTAAAATTACCTTCTTAGAGGCAACATTTACGAGGATCAAATGACAGACTTGTTGCTTCATTCATAGGTTTGCTCTATGCTGTGATGCTTCTTCATCAGGATGCCACTTTGAGCATAGCAAGAGGGTACCTTTGGGTAAACCCCTAAATTCTATTTTGTCATACTTTCCTTTGTATTCTGTTTTTTTTTTTTTTTTAAGATTTCATTTATTTATTTGACAGACAGAGATCACAAGTAGGCAGAGAGGCAGGAAGAGAGAGAAGGAGGAAGCAGGCTCCCTGCTGAGCAGAGAGCCTAATGCAGGGCTCAAGCCCACGACCCTGGGATTATGACCTGGGCTGAAGACAGAGGCTTTAACCCACTGAGCCATCCAGGCACCCCTGTACTATGTTTTCAATGGTCATACCCACATTATCTTTCTTAAAGAATCCACAAGTTGGAAGTACACAATATTTATTCAGCCACCCAAGACCTATCACTGAATATCTGCATTTGTGTGTTTCTGGTGGGAGGGGAAGTGGATGTATGTGCCTATCTCTACAACCCCACATAAACACAAAGACATACACATACTTCTACATCCTAGAACTACGAGCAAAACATGCACTATTTTGTGGTGTTTGTCCAGCTACAGTAATTTCTTTGCCTATCTTCCTTGTGGGATGTTGGTTCTGGTCCACATCTTGGTTCTCGATGATCTTTCATCATGCTCAGCATCACAGTGGGTTTTGCAGCCAAGGAGTTTAACTCATAAGTCAACTCATAAGTCAGTTAGTGTTTTTTTCCATTTCATTGTAAATAATGTATAACTTTCTTTTCATCTGACTTAAAACCATTTTTCTGAGTCATCCTGAACTCACTCATTTCCTTGTTCTTCCTTACATCAAGACTCCTTCCTTCCTGGTAGAAAGATTTCCAACATTTTCTACTTCAAAAGTGTTTTCTGTCTTCCTGTGTCCCCTCCAAATCCCTTCTTAGGTGTCATAAAATCGCTTAATTTCTTCATGTGAAACCTTGTGAATTTCATCTGAAATTCTTCTGATGTACAAGATCTTTTACCATCCAGAGAAGCCACTTATTTTAACATGAGTTCCCACAAATGCCATTATGTTCACCCAAAAAATGTGATCTGTACTATCCTGCTATACAAGATAAGCAGTTCACTTCATAGATGTTTCTTCAGCGTTTGGGATCCTTTCTGCCTGCAAGTCTGTAAATCGCCTGCAAATCCATCTATAAAATGTCTGAGGATGTGGGATGTGCTACTGACGTTATTACGTCTGCCTGGCTCTGAACACTTTACTACCAGATATAAGAAAGCACTTAAAGAGTAAAACAGTAAAGGCCTTGATGATAACAACCCATTCACAGTTGGGTTTTCTCTTGTACATAATTAACATCTCAAGAAATGATCTATTTTAACACATACAGAATTCTCTCAGAAGGAAAAAAAAAAGACAGATGGAATGGGGAACGCAAATGGAAAAATGTGATGGTACAATGAACACCCCAGCATGCATTTTACATAATTTACACAAATCTGTTCCAATTTGTGAGCCAGAATAAAAATAGCACAATTTGTCAAATAAAAGTTAAAACTTTGTTGAAAATTATAAGCCTTGATTTATACATCACATTGTTAGATTGGCCATTATTAAGCATACCATAAGGGCAGCAATCTAAGTATAAACATGCCCTCTTTCACAGCTGCACAATTGTCTTAATTGGCACTAATTTCCCTCCAATTGCAGTATCATTTGTTTTCCTTGGTTTAGGAAAGCAGAGTGAGTTCACTTTCTGTATCAATACACCGAGGAAAATAAGCAGAGGGCCTTGTTTTGCTTGCAAATAAGGGAAATTCATTCATAATCAATATGTGAAATACATTTTGCGATACGGCCTCCATCTTGCTCACTTCGTTACATACACTGGGGCTGGGAGAAGACTTAGGTAATATTATTTTAATATATACTTTGTTCGAATTCGTATTTTCTGTGGGTTGAGACTAGGCAGTAAGTAGCCTTCAGAAATATTTGAAAATAAATTAATCCCACGTTTCCTATGTGTGGTTAAGCTCGACAGCCATAATATCTCCATAGAACTTTGTTTTTGTTGAACACTGTTCACTTCTATTAAAATAAATATACTGGTATTATATACCATGTAGAACTCAAAAGCCAAACAAACCGTATAGGCTTTAATTGTTGGATGCTGCATGGAGGCTTTTGTGACTTCGTCCTAAGTGATCTCAGGTTTTAAAAAATTCAGGGAGATTGGTTTAAGAAACTGTCAGAACAGCTCACTTTTTAAAGATGATATTCAACTGATTCATCTCAATACGTTTTAAAATCATTCTCTTTATAAAGTCACATTTGCTTTGGAAAGTGCAACGTGAGGGAACTTTGATAATTCTCAAAGAGCTAAGAATTCAGTGGAGTCATTTGAAAGATCCTTACAGCAGAAGAGGCTCATTCAAGAAGACAGTCATGGAGCAACATTTTGATGGGATATGGCATACAGCCACGTGGTATGGTTTGTCTCTCTTGAAGAGAAACATCTATTTTATACAGTTCTTTAAAAGGTCCTCCTGGAAATTCAGACATTTCTGGGGGTCAGTTTATGGATAAGATGTTCTTTAACATGGAGAAATATTTGATGCCTTTTCCTTTGGTCATCAGAACACAGTTTGACAAAATCCCCCTGTTTCTCCTCATCTGCAGGAGTCCCCTGAAAGGGGCTTTGGGAAATTTTATCCTGTCCCAGGGTTATCTGGACCTGTCTCAGTCCCAGCATTGGGACCTTCAAAGAGTTTGGCAAGATGCTCTTTTCCAGTGGTCTGGTCCAGGCTGCTTCTTCTTCTTTTTTTTTTTAATAATTTTTTATTTTTTATAAACATATATTTTTATCCCCAGGGGTACAGGTCTGTGAATCACCAGGTTTACACACTTCATAGCACTTACCAAAGCACATACCCTCCCTAATGTCCATAATCCCACCCCCTTCTCCCAAACCCCCTCCCCCCAGCAACCCTCAGTTTGTTTTGTGAGATTAAGAGTCACTTATGGGACTAGTGTCCAGAATCTATAAAGAACTTAGCAAACTCAACACCCAAAGAACAAATAATCCAATCAAGAAATGGGCAGAGGACATGAACAGACATTTCTGCAAAGAAGACATCCAGATGGCCAACAGACACATGAAAAAGTGCTCCATATCACTCGGTATCAGGGAAATACAAATCAAAACCACAATGAATAAATGGTCCAGGCTTCTTGAAGAGAATGTAAATGTACTAGACTAGAGACCTGAGAGATGTCTTTCCCCCTCATGTCTCTAGCCATTAGCACAATTCTTGTCATAACAGCTCTCAGAAATAAATAAGTCTATTTATCCCATGCTGACAATACTAGGAGTCACAAACTGTGAGTATCATTAAGCATACGCATACCATACTTATTATATCTCTGTTATCCTGGGTCAAACATAAATTTAATACTGAAATAATCTGGATTCCAATACAAGTTTCATTATAATAGTGTAAACAGCTGGAAGCTCTTGACATTAAAAAGATAATTATATTTTCATAATTGTCTTACACTGTGTACAAGCTTAAGATAACCGGCCACTTTGTTACCAGTGCCATATTGGTGTCACAGCGACTTTGGAGGAAGTTATAATGAATGGGAAACTGAAATGGTGATGACCTGATGAGATAATTTAACAGTGACTACAGTGACTCCTGCTGGGAAGTTTATGCCAAATTTCTGGCAAATATGTGAATTCTTTTAAACGCCATATGTTTTTCATAAAATAAAATTATTTTTAATAGTTTTTTAAAGACTTCAAAAAAATTTTTTTTAATTTCAAGTAAGCTCCATACCCAATGTGGGGCTTGAACTCATGACCCCAGGACTGAGAGTTGCATGGTCTCCTGACTGAGCCAGCCAGGTATCCCTAAACTTTATTATTTTATAAAAATTTTACAGAAAAGCAAGTCTTTACAGAAAAGTCTCAGTGATAGTGCAAGAGAGTTACCATATTCTATGCATCCAGTTTCTCCTATTCTTAGCATTTTTTATTACCATGGTGCATTTGTCATAATTAATGAACCAATACTAATACATTGTTATTAACTAAAATAAAATGCTTTATCAGTTTTTGTTAAATTTGCCCTAACAAGCTTTCCTTTCTCCTTCATTTTTAAAATTTTTTTATTTAAATTCAATTTAATTAACATATACTGTAGTATTAGTTTCAGAGGTAGAATTCAATGATTCATCAGTTGCATACAACACCCAGTGTTCATTAGTTCGGGTGCCCTCCTTAATGCCCAACACTCAGTTACCCCCCATCCTCCCACCAACTTCCCCTTCAGCAACCCTCAGTTTGTTCCCTATAGTTAGGAGTCTCTTATGATTTGCCTCCTTCTCTGTTTTTGTCTTATTTTATTTTTTCCTTCCCTTCCCCTATGTTCACCTGTTTTATTTCCTAAATTCCAGATATGAGTGAAATCTATGGTATTTGTCTTTTTCTGACTCACTTATTTCACTTATCATAATGCCCTCTAGTTCCACTTACATCGTAAATGGCAAGATTTCATTCTTTTTGATGGCTGAGTAATATTCCATTAGTATAAATATCTTCTTTATCTACCCATCTGTTGATGGACATCTGGGTTCTTTCTATACTTTGGCAATTGTGGACATTGCTGCTATAAGCACTGGGGGAGCATGTGCCCCTTGGAATCACTATGTTTGTATCCTTCAGATAAATACCTAGTAGTGTAATTGCTGAGTCATAGGGTAGCTCTAATTTCAACTTTTTGAGGAACCTCCAAACTGTTTTCCATATACATATATATATATAATTATAAATATATAAGTATATTATATATAAAATTATAAATACATATAATATATGTATTATATATAATACTATACTATAATATATACTATAATATATATGATAATAACACTGTAATGGAATATTACACAGCCATCAAAAAGAACAATGTGGCTAGAGCTAGAGTGTGCAATACTAAGTGAAACAAGTTAATCAGAAAAAGACAAATATCATATGATTTCACTCGTATGTGGAATTTAAGAAACAAAACAGATGAACATGGGGGGAAAGAAGAGAGAAGTAAACCATAGGACAGGCTCTTAACTATAGAGAACAAACAAAGTTAGTGGAGGGAGGTGGGTAGAGATGGGCTAAATGGCTGATAGGGATTAAGGAGAGCACTTGTGATGAGTATCACTAAATCCTATACTGGAAGCTAATATTACACTGTGTGTTAACTAACTATAATTTAAATTTTAAAATTGATACATACACACCAGTTGCATCAGTTTGCATTCCCAACAACAATGGAATAGGGTTCCACTTTCTCTGCATCTTTACCAACATCTGTTGTTTCCTAACTTGATAATTTTAGCCATTCTGACTGGTGTGCAGTGGTATCTCATTGTGGTTTTGATTTGTATTGCCCTAATGCCGAGTGATGTTGAACCTTTTTTCATGTGTTTGTTGGTCATTTGGATGTCTTTAGAGAAATGTCTGTTCATGTCTCTGGCCCTTTCATGATTGGATTTTTTGTTTTTGGGTGTTGAGTTTGATAAGTTCTTTATAAATTTTTGGATACTAGCCCTTTATCTGATAAGACATTTGCAAATATCTTCTCCCATTCTGTTGGCTGTTTTTTGGTTTTATAGACTGTTTGCCTTGCTGCACAAAAGCTTTTTATCTTGATGGAGTCCCAATAGTTCATTTGTGCTTTTGCTTCCCTTCCCTTTTGTTTCCCTCTGGGATATGCCCAGCAAGAAGTTGTTGTGCCCAAGGTCACAGAGGATGCTGCCTGTATTCTCCTCTAGGATTTTGATGTATTCCTTTCTCACATTTAGGGCTATCATCCATTTTCAGTTTATTTTTGTGTATGGTGTAAGGAAATGGTCCAGTTTCATCCTTCTGTATGTGGCTGTCCAATTTTCCCAACACCATTTGTTGAAGAGACTGTCTTTTTCCATTGGACATTCTTTCCCGCTTTGTCAAAGATTAGTTGACCACAGAGCTGAGGGTCCATTTCTGGGCTCTCTATTCTGTTCCAGTGATCTAAGTGTCAAGACACCAGAGCTTTGTAATAGAACTTGAAGTCTGACATTGTAATGCCACCAGTTTTGGTTTTCTTTTCTGTTTGAACATATCACATTACATTTATCTTTATTGTTTCTGTAAGGTCCTCTGGACTTTGTAATTTCTCACACTTTTCTTAATTTTAATGATCTTGACTGTTTTGAAGAGTACTGGTCAGGTATTTTGTAGAATATCAATTTGGGTTTGTCTGATGTTTTCCTCAGAGTTAGATTGGGATTACAGGTTTCCAGGAGGAAGATCACAAAGGGTAAAGTGTCATTTTTAACACAACGTACCTGAAGAATATACAACATCACTTATCACTAATGATGTTAACCTCGATCACCTGGTTGAGGTGATCTGTCAGGTCTCTTCTCTATACTTCAGTGTTTTTTTTTTTTTTTAACTTTCCTCCTTTTTCTTAATATATTCTGGAAGGAAGTCACTAGGCAGAGTCTACAGTTGAAAGGGAAGTTCTTCATAAACTGCCTCGAATTCTCTCTGAAAGATTCAGTCTTTCTTTTGTATCAGTGTAGACCCATAGATATTTATTTTATACTTAAGGTTAAAATCCAATACTGTGTTACTAATTTTATTGCTCATATTGCTACAGGCTTGGACTTTGGAAGTTTTTTAAGTTGGCACCAAGTCCCTTTGACATACTGTCATCTTTTTTTTTTTTTCCATTTTTCAGAACTTCCTTACTTACTGGTACCACATAATGCTCCAGATTCATCTTGTATATTTCCTGTCACAGCCTTAGAAACAGCCATTTCTCCAAGGATGACTGTTTCCATTTATTGAGGGATGCTATTAAAAACCAAAATTTGAATCTTGGCCATATATATTCACTGACTGAAGGACATCTTGGTTGCTTCTAGTTTTTGGTGATGATAATAAAACCATTATAAACATTTGCATGCAGGTTTTGATTGGACAGAAATTCAACTCAGTTGAGTAAATAACTGGGGGCATAATTGCTGGGTCATATGGGAAGTCTACATTTTAGTTCTATTGAAATTACTAAACTAGCTTTCAAAGTGACTTTACCATTTTGAATTCCTGAATTATAGTTCTTGTTGCTCTGCATCCTCATCAGTACTTGGTTTCACTAGTTTTTAGACGATTTTAGCCTTTCTGATAGGTATGTAGTGACTTGTTGTATGGATTTGTTTTTTACTCAGTCTTAAGAGTAAACAGAGAAAGCATCTAAATACAGATTTTAGACATCACCAAATCAGTGCCTGTAGTTTCTTTTTAAATAGTACATTAAAAAAAAACCCAAATGCATATACACAACACATCCGTGACCAGTATTTACTTGATGCTGGCCAAATGAAGTTAATTTCAAGAAATTTCTCTCACTGCCAAATTCCTAATCCCTTCTCTCTCCAACAATTCCTCCAGGTCAATGGGAACTCTGACCTATGGACCCTATCCATGTTTTTTCCATACCTCACATCCTGCATGTCCTCATTTCTTTCCTTATCAAGCTCAGATTCCATGATCCATCATTATCATCATTTTCTATCATTCTTTATTTCTTTGTCCTCTCTCACTCCTTTTTTATTCCCTTGGCAAAATTCCCACTTCAGTTAAATTCTACTCTCCTACCAGTTCCTATCTGCACCCAAGCAGCTAGATTTTAATAGAGAATTCACAAACCACACTGACTGGCTAGACTTTCCATGAGATCTTCGCACTCAGCAGCAATCCTGTTATACCTCCTTCATAAATTTACCTTTCCCCTCCCTCCCACTTTCTCTCTTCTCAAATTTTCAACACCTTTTTCCCTATTCTGTTCTCAGCTGGTGGCATTGCCTCTTACTTAAGAAAACTGAAGCCATTAAAAAATAACTTCCACATATTTCCACCACTGAATCCACAAATCAGCCCATATCTCCACCAACACACATGCTATATTTCATCCTATGGAAATGAATGAACTCTCTGTGTCCTATCCAATGCCAAATCATCCATTGGTCACTAGATTCCAGTCCTGAAGTTTTTCCCTCTCTTATCCCTGTTTTCAATTTTTATCTATCATATCATTTCTCTCATCATCCATGCTAGAAACAACTCTGTACCTACATTACCTCTAGCCACTGCCTGATATTTGCTGCCCCTTACAACTATGCGCGTATGAAAATTTGTCTATACTTAATCCTCCTTCCCCTTCTCTCTTAGGCTAACTCTAGCCCACAGAATCCCCTCTTGTCGAGGGGAGGAGTCAAGATGGCGGAGAAGTAGCAAGCTGAGACTGCTTCAGCTAGCCGTAGATCAGCTAGATAGCTTATCTAAAGATTGCAAACACCTGAAAATCCATCGGCAGATCGAAGAGAAGAAGAACAGCAATTCTGGAAACAGAAAAACAACCACTTTCTGAAAGGTAGGACCGGCGGAGAAGTGAATCCAAAGCGACGGGAAGATAGACCCCGGGGGGAGGGGCCGGCTCCCGGCAAGCAGCGGAGCAACCGTGCACAAAATCAGGACTTTTAAAAGTCTGTTCCGCTGAGGGACATCGCTCCAGAGGCTAAACCGGGGCGAAGCCCACGCGGGGTCAGCGTGGCTTCAGGTCCCGCAGGGTCATAGAAGGATCGGGGGTGTCTGAGTGTCGCAGAGCTTGCGGGTATTGGAACGGGAAAGCCGGCTACAGAGACAGAGCCGACAGTAAGCTCGCAGCTCCGTGTTACCTTGAACCGGTCGCAGGCTCGGTGAGCTCGGAGCGCGGCCGGAGGTCAGGCAGACGGGAGTAACTGGGCGCTGTTCTCTGAGGGCGCACTGAGGAGTGGGGCCCTGGGCTCTCGGCTCCTCCGGGCCAGAGACCAGGAGGCCGCCATTTGTATTCCCGTCCTCCGGAACTCTACGGAAAGCGCTCAGGTAACAAAAGCTCCTGAAAGCAAACCCGAGCGGATTACTCACCCCGGCCCCGGGTAAGGGCGGTGTAATTCCGCCTGGGGCAAAGACACTTGAGAATCACTACAACAGGCCCCTCCCCCAGAAGATCAACAAGAAATCCAGCCGAGACCAAGTTCACCTACCAAGGAGTGCGGTTTCAATACCAAGGAGAGCAGCAGAATTCCAGAGGAGGAGAAAGCCAAACACGGAACTCATGGCTTTTTTCCTGTGATTTTTTTTAGTCTTGCAGTTAATTTAATTTTTTCTTTTTCATTTTTTTTTTTTCTCGCCTTCGGGTAAATTTTTTTTTTTTTTAACTGTTACCTTTTTCTTTTTTAACGATTTTTTACTAGTTTATCTAATATATATATTTTTTCTTTTTTACATTTTTCTTAGGTGTTTTCTTTTTTTAAAAATTCTTTTCTTTTCTTTTCTTTTTTCTTTTCTTTTTGTTTTTTGTTTTTTTTTTTCTTTCTTCCTTTTTGAACCTCTTTTTATCCCCTTTCTCCCCACTCACGATTTTGGATCTCTTCTAATTTGGTTAAAGCATATTTTCCTGGGGTTGTTGCCACCCTTTTAGTATTTTACTTGCCCCTTCATTTACACTTATCTGGACAAAATGACAAGACATAAAAATTCAACACAAAAAAAAGAACAAGAGGCAGTACCGAAGGCTAGGGACCTAATCAATACAGACATCGGTAATATGTCAGATCTAGAGTTCAGAATGACAATTCTCAAGGTTCTAGCCGGGCTCGAAAAAGGCATGGAAGATATTAGAGAAACCCTCTCGAGAGATATAAAAGCCCTTTCTGGAGAAATAAAAGAACTAAAATCTAACCAAGGTGAAATCAAAAAAGCTATTAATGAGGTGCAATCAAAAATGGAGGCTCTAACTGCTAGGATAAATGAGGCAGAAGAAAGAATTAGTGATATAGAAGACCAAATGACAGAGAATAAAGAAGCTGAGCAAAAGAGGGACAAACAGCTACTGGACCACGAGGGGAGAATTCGAGAGATAAGTGACACCATAAGACGAAACAACATTAGAATAATTGGGATTCCAGAAGAAGAAGAAAATGAGAGGGGAGCAGAAGGTATACTGGAGAGAATTATTGGGGAGAATTTCCCCAATATGGCAAAGGGAACGAGCATCAAAATTCAGGAGGTTCAGAGAACGCCCCTCAAAATCAATAAGAATAGGCCCACACCCCGTCACCTAATAGTAAAATTTACAAGTCTCAATGACAAAGAGAAAATCCTGAAAGCAGCCCGGGAAAAGAAGTCTGTAACATACAATGGTAAAAATATTAGATTGGCAGCTGACTTATCCACAGAGACCTGGCAGGCCAGAAAGAGCTGGCATGATATTTTCAGAGCACTAAACGAGAAAAACATGCAGCCAAGAATACTATATCCAGCTAGGCTATCATTGAAAATAGAAGGAGAGATTAAAAGCTTCGAGGACAAACAAAAACTGAAAGAATTTGCAAACACCAAACCAGCTCTACAGGAAATATTGAAAGGGGTCCTCTAAGCAAAGAGAGAGCCCACAAGTGGTAGATCAGAAAGGAACAGAGACCATATACAGTAACAGTCACCTTACAGGCAATACAATGGCACTAAATTCATATCTCTCAATACTTATCCTGAATGTGAATGGGCTAAATGCCCCTGTCAAAAGACACAGGGTATCAGAATGGATAAAAAAACAAAACCCATCTATATGTTGCCTCCAAGAAACACATTTTAAGCCCGAAGACACCTCCAGATTTAAAGTGAGGGGGTGGAAAAGAATTTACCATGCTAATGGACATCAGAAGAAAGCAGGAGTGGCAATCCTTATATCAGATCAATCAGATTTTAAGCCAAAGACTATAATAAGAGATGAGGAAGGACACTATATCATACTCAAAGGGTCTGTCCAACAAGAAGATTTAACAATTTTAAATATCTATGCCCCTAATGTGGGAGCAGCCAACTATATAAACCAATTAATAACAAAATCAAAGAAACACATCAACAATAATACAATAATAGTAGGGGACTTTAACACTCCCCTCACTGAAATGGACAGGTCATCCTAGCAAAAGATCAGCAAAAAAATCAAGGCCTTAAACGACACACTGGACCAGATGGACATCACAGATATATTCAGAGCATTTCATCCCAAAGCAACAGAATACACATTCTTCTCTAGTGCACATGGAACATTCTCCAGAATAGATCACATCCTCGGTCCTAAATCAGGACTCAACCGGTATCAAAAGATTGGGATCATTCCCTGCATATTTTCAGACCACAATGCTCTAAAGCTAGAACTCAACCACAAAAGGAAGTTTGGAAAGAACCCAAATACATGGAGACTAAACAGTATCCTTCTAAAGAATGAATGGGTCAACCGGGAAATTAAAGAAGAATTGAAAAAAATCATGGAAACAAATGATAATGAAAATACAACGGTTCAAAATCTGTGGGACACAACAAAGGCAGTCCTGAGAGGAAAATATATAGCGGTACAAGCCTTTCTCAAGAAACAAGAAAGGTCTCAGGTGCACAACCTAACCCTACACCTAAAGGAGCTGGAGAAAGAACAAGAAAGAAACCCTAAGCCCAGCAGGAGAAGAGAAATCATAAAGATCAGAGCAGAAATCAATGAAATAGAAACCAAAAAAATAATAGAACAAATCAACGAAAGTAGGAGCTGGTTCTTTGAAAGAATTAATAAACTTGATAAACCCCTGGCCCGACTTATCAAAAAGAAAAGAGAAAGGACCCAAATAAATAAAAACATGAATGAAAGAGGAGAGATCACAACTAACACCAAAGAAATACAAACTATTATAAGAACATACTATGAGCAACTCTATGGCAATAAATTTGACAATCTGGAAGAAATGGATGCATTCCTAGAAACATATAAACTACCACAACTGAACCAGGAAGAAATAGAAAGCCTGAACAGACCCATAACCAGTAAGGAGATTGAAACAGTCATTAAAAATCTCCAAACAAACAAAAGCCCAGGGCCAGACGGCTTCCCGGGGGAATTCTACCAGACATTTAAAGAAGAACTAATTCCTATTCTCCTGAAACTGTTCCAAAAAATAGAAATGGAAGGAAAACTTCCAAACTCATTTTATGAAGCCAGCATCACCTTGATCCCAAAACCAGACAAGGATCCCACCAAAAAAGAGAGCTATAGACCAATATCCTTGATGAACACAGATGCGAAAATACTCAACAAAATACTAGCCAATAGGATTCAACAGTACATTAAAAAGATTATTCACCACGACCAAGTGGGATTTATTCCAGGGCTGCAAGGTTGGTTCAACATCCGCAAATCAGTCAATGTGATACAACACATCAATAAAAGTAAGAACAAGAACCATATGATACTCTCAATAGATGCTGAAAAAGCATTTGACAAAGTACAACATCCCTTCCTGATCAAAACTCTTCAAAGTGTAGGGATAGAGGGCACATACCTCAATATCATCAAAGCCATCTATGAAAAACCCACCGCAAATATCATTCTCAATGGAGAAAAACTGAAAGCTTTTCCGCTAAGGTCAGGAACACGGCAGGGATGTCCATTATCACCACTGCTATTCAACATCGTACTAGAGGTCCTAGCCTCAGCAATCAGACAACAAAAGGAAATTAAAGGCATCCAAATCGGCAAAGAAGAAGTCAAATTATCACTTTTCGCAGATGATATGATACTATATGTGGAAAACCCAAAAGACTCCACTCCAAAACTGCTAGAACTTATACAGGAATTCAGTAAAGTGTCAGGATATAAAATCAATGCACAGAAATCAGTTGCATTTCTCTACACCAACAGCAAGACAGAAGAAAGAGATATTAAGGAGTCAATCCCATTTACAATTGCATCCAAAACCATAAGATACCTAGGAATAAACCTAACCAAAGAGACACAGAATCTATACTCAGAAAACTATAAAGTACTCATGAAAGAAATTGAGGAAGACACAAAGAAATGGAAAAATGTTCCATGCTCCTGGATTGGAAGAATAAATATTGTGAAAATGTCTATGCTACCTAAAGCAATCTACACATTTAATGCAATTCCTATCAAAGTACCATCCATCTTTTTCAAAGAAATGGAACAAATAATGCTAAAATTTATATGGAACCAGAAAAGACCTCGAATAGCCAAAGGGATATTGAAAAAGAAAGCCAACGTTGGTGGCATCACAATTCCGGACTTCAAGCTCTATTACAAAGCTGTCATCATCAAGACAGCATGGTACTGGCACAAAAACAGACACATAGATCAATGGAACAGAATAGAGAGCCCAGAAATAGACCCTCAACTCTACAGTCAACTAATCTTCGACAAAGCAGGAAAGAATGTCCAATGGAAAAAAGACAGCCTTTTCAATAAATGGTGCTGGGAAAATTGGACAGCCACATGCAGAAAAATGAAATTGGACCATTTCCTTACACCACACACAAAAATAGACTCAAAATGGATGAAGGACCTCAATGTACGAAAGGAATCCATCAAAATCCTTGAGGAGAACACGGGCAGCAACCTCTTCGACCTCTGCCGCAGCAACATCTTCCTAGGAACAACGCAAAAGGCAAGGGAAGCAAGGGAAAAAATGAACTACTGGGATTTCATCAAGATCAAAAGCTTTTGCACAGCAAAGGAAACAGTTAACAAAATCAAAAGACAACTGACAGAATGGGAGAAGATATTTGCAAACGACATATCAGATAAAGGACAAGTGTCCAGAATCTATAAAGAACTTAGCAAACTCAACACCCAAAGAACAAATAATCCAATCAAGAAATGGGCAGAGGACATGAACAGACATTTCTGCAAAGAAGACATCCAGATGGCGAACAGACACATGAAAAAGTGCTCCATATCACTTGGCATCAGGGAAATACAAATCAAAACCACAATGAGATATCACCTCACACCAGTCAGAATGGCTAAAATCAACAAGTCAGGAAATGACAGATGCTGGCGAGGATGCGGAGAAAGGGGAACCCTCCTACACTGTTGGTGGGAATGCAAGCTGGTGCAGCCACTCTGGAAAACAGCATGGAGGTTCCTCAAAATGTTGAAAATAGAACTGCCCTATGACCCAGCAATTGCACTATTGGGTATTTACCCTAAAGATACAAACATAGTGATCCAAAGGGGCACGTGCACCCGAATGTTTATAGCAGCAATGTCCACAATAGCCAAACTATGGAAAGAACCTAGATGTCCATCAACAGATGAATGGATCAAGAAGATGTGGTATATATACACAATGGAATACTATTCAGCCATCAAAAGAAATGAAATCTTGCCATTTGCGACAACATGGATGGAACTAGAGCGTATCATGCTTAGCGAAATAAGTCAAGCAGAGAAAGACAACTATCATATGATCTCCCTGATATGAGGAAGTGGTGATACAACATGGAGGCTTAAGTGGGTAGAAGAAGAATAAATGAAACAAGATGGGATTGGGAGGGAGACAAACCATAAGTGACTCTTAATCTCACAAAACAAACTGAGGGTTGCCGGGGGGAGGGGGTTTGGGAGAAGGGGTTGGGATTATGGACATTGGGGAGGGCATGTGATTTGGTGAGTGCTGTGAAGTGTGTAAACCTGGTGATTCACAGACCTGTACCCCTGGGGATAAAAATATATGTTTATAAAAAATTTAAAAAAAAAAAAATTAAAAAAAAAAAAAAAAAAAAGAATCCCCTCTTGTCATATTCACCACCAACATCCACTTTGACCAACCCAATAGTTGTTACTCAGTGCCCATTTACTTTTCTCAGTGCTCATTTACTCGACCTCAATACCCTAGTCACTACTGAGTAATAACCTTGATGAAGTAGTTATTCCACTGCTTTGAAAAGCTGAATAAACAGTTTCTTGAAATTACCTTCCAACAGTAAATCTGTGCTCAGAGACTCCTTCAGGTCACAAAAAAACAAAAATTGTACTATATTATTTTACCCCAAGAAAAACTTCAAGTAATCTAAAATACAAATCAAATATATGTTCCCAAATTAAAAAGAAGGCAAAATTTTCTCCTGAAAAGTTAGAGTTTATAAAAATTTACCTTTTGCTAAAAACCTAGTTTCATTGGCTCACAAGGCTTCTGCTCAACTAGAAACTCCACAATGGATCTGTCAAAGGCTTGCTTTGAGGACCAGAAAACATAATCTTACTTTATCAACTCATCAATCCAACATACGTAAATCTTTATAAAGCGGAAGGAGTTTTATCTAATAGTTTGTCTAGCTTCTATAAGAGACACTGTCAGAGAATTTGAGTAATACAGAAAACATACAAGATTGAAATATTTCAATTATATTCTATTTAATCACATTAACTTTTTAATGTAATTAAGCTACTAATTTAAACTATAATTAATTTAAACTACAATTTCCATATTATTTATAATTGTTGTTAGGTTAGGTTGTTATTTCTTACATTTTTTCAATTTAAGAATTTTAAAAATTATATAAAAAATTATATTAAAAATTATATAAAAATCTTAAATTTTTATATAAAATGGTCAGCTCCTGGAAAGGGGATGCAAATATCTATAAAGTGATTTTGTCTAACAGATGAGAAGGGAATTAAATTAGCAAAAGTAAATCAATGTAAAATTTAGTTATAATTGCAGTCATCAGAATTAACTTATGATGTTATAGAGATAATTAAATGTTATCATGTGTTAAGTAATAATGTGAACATATTTACATGTAATAATGTGTAATATACAAAAAGTAGAGTAAATTAAAGTTATTAAATGATTTGTAGACTCTAACAATATATTTTTTTTTAGAGTCCTCCAATTAACTTATTTTATTCAAAAGAGATCTTTGTATCCTACAGAATTTTATTGTGCTCTTCTCTTTCTTTTTCTTTTATTCAAGATCAACCATACACATACATGAAACCAAAGTTTGTGAAACAAATTCTCCAACAAAGATGTTTTTGTTTTCTTGGCCCAATCAATCACTTTTAGTTTATCAGGGATTTATAAAAGAGAAAGAGTACATAGGTAAAAGGAAGGGTAGCTCAGGTTTTCTGCCCTTCTATTACTATCTATAAGGTCATTCTAAGGCATTACTTCTTCCTCTCTAATATCTGGATGATAATATTCAGATCTATTCCCAAGGCTATGGTAAGAACCAAAGGGAGTCATATTGTTACAGGTACTTTGTGAATTATAACACTTTAAGCAAAGAATTATTATTATGATTAAGATATCAAACAACTTACTCAACAACATTCCCCAAAGACAAAATTGATTCAATTAGAAAGGGGCACGTTTTGAATACATGATTATTCAAATGACCTTGTTAACAATTATTTCATAATTTAGAAAAAGGAAACAAAAATTCAGTGTCTTGAGCTCTGTGTCACTGCTCTGCATTAGTATTAAAGACCATTATGTTGTACTGTGTGATAAGGTATTAAACAGGCATAGAGCACCTCAGAGCCTCAGTCGTTCAACATCCAACTCTTGACTTTGACTCAGGTCATGATCTCAGGGCTGTGATATTGAGCTCCATGTCCAGCTCCACACTGGCCATGGAGCCTGCTTAAGAGTCTCTCTCCCTCTGCCCCTCCCTGCTTACACACACTCTTTCTTTCAAAGAGAAAGAAAGAAAAAGAAGGAAGAGAAAGAGAGAAGGAGAGAAAGAGAAAATGCAATGACTTTCAGAGGTTCTAAATTCTCTAGATCCCTCCTCCTATTATAGAGCTTCAGTGTCTGTTCCATCTGCTATTAAACTCTTCAGGGCTAGGGACCAAATCTTATGTATAAGCATGTATTTACAGCAGATAGAAACCTTCAAGAGCTCAGCAGGAGCTCAATAAGTAAATGTTTAATTTCCAAATGGAGCAGAGTAGAAGGAAAGGACTATGAAATATCAGGACTTTCAAAGTCAACACTCAGTTCTGTCAATTATTAAAGTACATGTCTTTGATAAGTAACTTCACTTCCTGGATGCTCAGTTTTCCTATCTGTTAAATGAAGGAACTGGAATAGAGTCCCTCCAAAAACTTCCACTTCCAATTTTCTATAAACTTTTATTCTCAGAGTGCCTGGATGGCTCAGTCATTTAAGCATCTGCCTTCAGCTCAGATAATGGTCCCAGAGTCCTGCAGTTAAGCTCCACGTCAGGGTTCCTGCTTAGCAGAGAGCCTCTTTCTCCCTCTGTTCCTCACTCTGCTCATGCACTCTTTCTCTCTCAAATAAACAAATCTTAAAAAACAAAACAACAACAAAAGAACTTTTATTTTCATTTTTTAAAATTTAATTTTATTTTTTTCAGTGTTCCAAAATTCATTGTTTATGCACCATACCCAGTGCTCCATGCAATATGTGCCCTCCATAATACCCACCACCAAGCTTACCCCCTCAAACCCTCAGTTTGTTTCTCAGAGTCCACAGTCTCTCATGGTTTTCATTTATTTTACGCACCTATGTATCCTTCCTTTATGCTACATTTGCTAAGTAACACACCAACCTTGCATGACATCATCTGGGACATTCTGACATATGCACACTTCGATCTCAAAATATAACTCTATGCTAATTGTTCTTCCTTGAACTTCAGTATTATGCAATGTATTATTTTAGAAATGTTATCTGTGGTTTTTTTGAGGAAGAAACATTTAGGGAAAATTCAATTATTAGCACTTGAAACATAACAAAATTTTTTTTTGCCTTTTAATTCAATAATCATGTTTAAAACTTACCCTATTGGAACGATATTATATTTTGTTACTTGAGATGGTTTCTCCATTCATTAAAAATAACATCTGACTTTGAAGTGAAACCAAGGATCTGAATAGCACCATATGCCAAAGTAGCAATTTCATGGTAGCCATTTTTAATCACAGTTGCTTTTTGAACTTTCTGTTGTGGAGGAGAGAAAAGAATTTTAAATTCCTGTTTTAATTATGACAATGCACAGTGCAATGTGGTTTGGAGAATTACCAATGCTTTCCAGTCAAATGCTCTACCACTGAGCTATACCCCCTAGAATTGCCAAAACTTTGAAATACTTCTCTCTGAACTGCTCAATCAAGGGTGAAAAAAGTGATAGCAACAGCACAGATTCTCAAATGCCTTTCACTGGGGAAAAAAAAAACAAATGTTTTTATAATTAATAAAGTGATAAAATAGTTATTACACCATGCTAATTGAAGGTGCACCTACAGTCTCTTTAGCTTGTCTACAACAAAGAGAAAGTTACAACAAAATTGTCAAAGTCATTGGATCTGGGAATGTGGGAACTGGTTTTAAAGTATGACCAATGGGATTCCAGGGAAATGAAGTTTGAGTAATTTATAGAGTTTGCTTTGCTGGGAGTTGTATCTCAGGAACAAGCATCCCAGAATCCATATTCCCCAATTTTGTGATTCCACAATGAAGAAGAACTCAAAGACTGGATCCTCATCACTTAGTAAGAGAAAATTCCAAAATTTAAATAAAAAAAAAAAAAAGGACTACACAATGCAAGTGGAGAGGTTAAGTTATGGTGAGAATTTCTTAAGAGAAATATTTTGGTTTCATATGAAATATACTTATTTCATGAATTTGGTATTTTTTTTCCCATTGAGATGAAAAGTTAAGCACGAGACCTTGTCTTCCTTCTTGGCAATGAGCTATATAGTAACTTCAAATCCAAATGGGTCTATTATTCAAGTTAGTGCTTGGAAAATATGGATAGTATCTAGTTCACACTATGGATAATATCTAGTTCAAAGGATCCTCAAGGACTTTTCCATATTTCAAGAATGTCTAGCCGAAACTTTTCTGTAATAATGATGTATATTTATAGCTGATTTTACTTTCAATTAATGCTTATTAGAAGTTCTGATTTGCTATTATAAATCTTTGATGTAAAACAGAAATATGAACTACTTATTACTATTTAAAAATCTGCTTGTTTGTTAGACAGAATCTTTGATTACATGATATCAATGAAGAAAAAGTGACTAATTAAACAAAACATAAATGGATAAAAGTTTGAAGACCTTGACCATTCATATAAACCCTAGGAGAGAATTAATGAATCAAAAATCACTAGTTGTCTTAAAAATAGTAACAGGAAGACACATGGGGGCAGGAAAGCTCAGAACTGGACCAAATCCTCAAGAATGGTATCTTCTACTCTTCTCTTTCATTTCCTTTTCTTTGCTTCTCTCTGCTTTCTCTCTACCTCCCTCTCCCTCTCTCTCTTCCTCTCTCCCTGCCCTTCTCCCTCTTCCTGCACATTCACACATGACTCTCACATTCACAGGTACAAACACATAGATCAGTAATTGTGTCACTGATTGACCCTGCCCCTGTCAGCCCTCCCCAGACACTGCCCAAGCAGGGATTTCAACCAGCACAGGAAGGTGGAATCTCCAGCTCAGGGTCCTGACAGGATGTGCCTATTACCTCAGTACTGTTGTGCCTGGAAACTGTGTTAGCAGAATATATCCTCTGTGAATGAAAAGAGGATTAGATCCAGAGGAGCAGGAACTTCAACAAACTTCTGCAAAAAAGGTGGTACTTGGTCCTGCGAGCATAGAACAAGCTAGAATTAAACACTCAAATTACATAACTGGTAACAATACATTTCAGGAGACAGAGGAAGTTGAAATACAAACTTCTGTTTAAATTCAACAAAACATTCATGGAACTCACTAATAGGAAGGATGACTTAAATGTCTAATTCAGTGTTTAAAAAAAGAAAAAGAAAAACCCTACATAAACTTCAGTATGTGAAATGCATAAAAGCAGCATTCATTAGTTTGTACTCATTTCAGAAGTGCAACTCTATAACCATATTTACTTACTAAAAAAACAAGCAAAAAGGTTATAAGTTAATTATGATGTTGGACTCCCAAATGTGAAGATTTTATATAATAACACTTTTGTGTATACATCTTTATTATTCTCTTTTTATTTTATTTTATTATTTTTTTAAAAGCTCAATTTTATTAAAAAGGAAATTTAATGCAAATATTTATGGAAATGTATGAAGAACCTCTAGAGAACGTAGCTTGAAAACCATCGGTTTAATTGTTTGAGATATTATAATGACCTGACTACCAGAATGGAGAATTTTTAATACCTCTTCCCCTAGTCCCAAATAACTGATAATTTCAAAATGAACCGTATTTCCTTTTTTGCAATTTAGGATTAGTCCTACATTTATAGTCAAGACTTACTCCTGTAAAGACTTCTTGAAGATGGGCAAGATTAGCCAATGCTCACCAAGCATACTAAAAATTGGGGAGAAGTGGACTCAGTTAAAATAATTCCTTTACAGTAGAGAAGTCCTATTGCTTCCCTCATATTCTATCATAGTCCCACACCATTGAGACTGCCTGGGACACGAGGTATAGCTTGGTGGAAAAGATGAGTTAGATCAATATTATATTCCTTGGGGCACTGAACTATAATACATGCAAAGAGCCTACCATTTACCATAGAAATACAAAGGATATATAAAAATATGTCTCTTCCTGAGGCCAGAGAGTCTTCCAAGCTGAGGCCTTTGGAATCCAGTTACTAGTGAAACAGAAAAATCCCATGGAATGCTGAGCCCAGCCAATAGTATAACACTGGGCTGAAATTCCATAAACTTTGGCAACTGAATTCTGAATTTTCCCAAGAAATCCAGTGTTATTACCATTGCTGATCTTTGATTTCCATTTGTCAGTTCATATGTATCCCCATAATAAACCCATATTTGAACTAGCTTGAAAGAGTTTCTGTTTCTTGCAAGGAAAGTTACCTGATTCATGGATTATAATCTCTATTACATTCTGTGATAAACAAAAATCACTCTGGAGTCATTTGATTTTTAAGAATTTAAATGTTTGGGTGCCTGGGTGGCACCCAGTTGGTTGAGCAACTGCCTTCAGCTGAGGTCATGATCCTGGAATCCCAGGATTGAGTCCCACATTGGGCTCCCTGCTCAGCAGGGGGTCTGATTCTCCCTCTGACCTTCCCCCTTTCATGCTTGCTCTCTCTCTTAAATAAATACATAAAATCTTTAAAAAACAAGAATTTAAATGTTTGCATAAAATTAATGACTACTATGCTCCTAAAAATAAACATTCATCGCATCCCTCATCTTATTTGTCCATCTCTATTTGGTTCAATTCTTCTATTCTGAAAAGAGCAAATGATTCTAAACAAAGAGACTCACAAAGAATCCAGCTACAATGATAAACTCCAAGACTCTAGAAGTCATATGAAAATTGTGGAAAAAAATACCATATAAATCTCTGCATTCATGGATTTATAATTTTTCCATAAAATGTCCAAAACACTGTATAAAGGTTGAACAAGGATGGTTCAGGAAAGTACACACACAGATCTTGGGAAAAAGAAAACATTTGACTTTTCAAAATATTTTGTTTCGTGTGTACTTGAAAAGACTGTGTATTCTGTTGTTTTTGGATGAAATTTTGTATGTAACTATTAATGTCCACCTGATCCTATGTGTCATTCAAAAACACTGGGTTTTTATTCATTGATTTTTCTGTCTGGATGATCTATCTATTGATGTAGCAGATGTAAGTGTAAAAGTCCCCGCTGTTATTGTATTATCAATTTCTCTTTATATTTATTAATATTTGCTTTATGTACTTAGGTGCTCCAGTGGTGGATGTGCAGATATTTACAACTGCTATAGCCTCTTGCTGGATTGATCACTTTGTCATTATGTAATGCCCTACCTTATCGCTTACTGCAGTCTTTGTTTTAAAGTCTGTTTTGTCTGATAGGAGTATTGCTACCTCAGCTTCTGTTTTGCTTCCATTTACATGGTAAACGTTTTTCCATCACTTCACTTTCAATCTGTGTGCATCTGCAGGGCTGAGGTGAGTTTCTTGTAGGCAGCATATAGATGAGTCTTGATTTTTATTTTTTTATCCATTCCAATACCCTATGTCTTCTGATTGGAGCATTTAGGCTACTTACCTTTAAAGTAATTATCAGGGGGGCACCTGAGTGGCTCAGTTGGTTAAGCAGCTACCATCAGCTCAGGTCAGGATCCCAGGGTTCTGGGACTGAGCCCCACATGGGGCTCCCTGCTCAGTGAAGAGCCTGCTTCCCCCTCTCCCTCTGCCTGCTGCTCTGCCTACTTGTGCTCTCTCTCTATCTCTGTGCCAAATAAGTAAATAAATAAACCTTAAATAAATAATAAATAAAATAAAGTGATTATCGGTAGGTGTGTACTTATTGACACTTTTAAAATTTGTCCTTTGGTTGTTCCTGTAGTTCTTCTCTGTTCCTTTCTTCTCTTGCATTCTTTCTTTGTTGATGAGTTTATAGTGTTACGGTTGGAGTTCTTTTTCTTTATTTTTTGTGTATTATGGGTTTGGGGTTTGTGTTTACCATGAGGTTCATATAGAACATCCTAAGTAAATAGCAGTCTATATTAATTTGATGGTCATTTAAGTTCAAACACATTCTAAATGAACATAAAAAAGGGAAAAAAAGGTTTTTTCCCTTTCTTTTTCCTTTTTACTCCCTTCTCCAGATGTTGTGTATATGTTGTCATATTTTACATCTTTTTATTCACAATTTTCTTATGTCTAATTATGGTCATTTCTTTTCTACTTAAAAAAGTCCCTTTAACATGTCTTAAAAAGCTGTTGTAGTAGTAATAAACTCCTTTACCTTTTGGTTATCTGGGAAACCTATCATCTTTCCTTCAAATCTGCATGATAACCTTGTGGGGTAGAGTAGCTTGGTTACATAAGGTTTTTTTTTCCCTTTCAGCACTTTGAATGTATCACACCACTCCCTGCTGACCTGCTGGAAAATCAGTTGGTAGCCTTATAGGTTTTCCCTTGTAGGTAGCCTTATAGGTTTTCCCTTGTAGGTAATTTTCTTGTTTCTTTTGCTGATTTTAAGATTTGGTTGAATTAAAATATTTCTGTAAAAGTACATTCAGCTCTTTGGATATTGAATCCTATATTATTTAACATTAAAAACAGGTTAGTCGGGACGCCTGGGTGGCTCAGTTGGTTAAGCAGCTGCCTTCGGCTCAGGTCATGATCCCAGCGTTCTGGGATCGAGTCCCGCATCAGGCTCCTTGCTCCGCAGGGAGCCTGCTTCTCCCTCTGACTCTGCCTGCCCCTCTGTCTGCCTGTGCTCGTTCTCTCTGACAAATAAATAAATAAAATCTTTAAAAAAATAAAAATAAAATAAAAACAGGTTAGTAAACTATATATGATTATGCTGTAGAGCTAGAGAATCTTCATGAAATGTGCATAATCAGAAAATATATTTCATGCCTAGATTACGGAATTTTAATTCATATTGTCCATAATGTTTTCGAAAAAGCCTAGTCAGTTTTGCTATATATCAGAATACGAACGTCCCACTACAATGCAGATGTATTCTATCACTAACCTTGCAATTACTCTGTAGCATTTTAGCTGAATGACAATTGTCATAGTTATGAAAAATATAAAATGTGAAACATTAATTTATTTAAAAACATTTTTCAGTTTTTACTAAATATAGGTCACTTGTACTTGTATGAATATGTGTATATATTTAAGGTAGACCTGTGGTGAGGTCAAGAGCCATCCAGAAATACAGAAAATAGTTATTTTGAAGAATCCCATAAAGGCCCAACTTCAGTTCTTGTGTAGCTGTGATAAGTTTATCAAAACTAGAGAAATACGATAATAAGAGGCAGCCTTAAGAGTACTTTTTTCTACCTCTGGGGATCCTAATATTTGTCCTGAAAGTTTGTACAGATTTATTGGCAAATCATTCTTGTGACATCCATCCTGTCAACTATCCTGCATATGTGGCTTTGAAGTATGGGTGAGACAGCTATCTAGAGGTGAGGGAAAAAATAATTTCAAATCAGGAATATTTTTTTAAAGGCTAATGAAGTAACTAATGTTCTTCAAAGAGGCTTCCGTGCTATTACATTAGCATAGTCAAAAAAGGGACTTTACTCTTTAATGAGGCATGTATTTAGGGAGTCAATATCATAACTTCTGCAAAACCAGAATCTCTGAATAGCAGAAACATATACTTCAGGTTTATTCAGATTAACTTAACATGAGCTATATTCTATGTAACATAAAATGAGCACATAAATATGTTATTTTCAAATATTTCTTATATTTCAAATATAAGAATGAAAATGAGGTACAACAAAGAGAATATGGCAAACTCATATCAGATACACCGACATAAAATCCTATAAATAACTATATTGTATTCACATAAAATTCTAGCACTTACCTCTTCAAGTACCAGAGCAACCGTGCAAGTGGTCCCCCACAGGAATGCTCTGTCAATCTCATGAGCCTGAGGATCTGATGTAAATCTTTAGCTAGACTAAAGTCTTACTCAGTTACCTTAGATTTATGGTGATCAACACCAAGAAGGCCAAAAAAGATAAAAATAGGCAGAGGCTTAGGGTATAAACAGTTCTTTAGGAATAAAAATCCAACCATCCAGTGAGATAATAGGGATCAGTTCTCTTTCCTGACCAAGAGCTAAATGGGCGTTAAATCTAAAGTCAAAGTTGTGCCAAGTGATCATATCATCTACGTTTTTGTTGTTGTTCCTTTTTGTACTCTAAACAGACTTCAAGGATCTAACATCAATCCTACCTCCTTCACAAAGCTGTCCCTATTTATTTCACATAGACCTTGCCTTTCTTTGAATGCTTCCCTCACTTCCTAGCCTATGCCACACAATTAGGACAGAAATACACAAGGTTCTATGCTATACTTGATACCTATCAAATCTATTAGCTGTGATCATCCCAGCTCTGTGGGGACAGGGACCATGTTTCATCCTTTTTCTATATTCCATACTATTTACCCAGCAAGACACAGACTTTGCTTTTGTTTATTGACTGAAAGTGTTTCCTTAACTAAATTATTCAAATTTGTAAATTATTTCTAATCTCAGTTAGTGGGGAAAAAAACTGATTTGCCTATTTCTTTATCCCCAAATTATTCCCTTAGTAGAGAAGCCAGGCTTCTAGGATCTCTATGGTAGAAAATTTAAGACTAGAACAATTATTAAATGTTATTTACTCATGCATCAATCCTGGGACCACCGTATTTCCACTCACAAGAGAATGGTAGAAGATAGTGTATAAGGCGACAATAAGTATCGTTAACGCAGAGTCAAAGCAAACTCTTTTCCAAACACCCCACGGTCTTATTCCTGTAAAAGAGAAACACTGCAATAGACATTAGGTGACGTGAGAATTTTTTAGTGGTTTCTTTTTTTTCAGTGATAGGGAAGTTTAGAGAGAAGCAGACCATTTGTAAATCTTATTTCTGCCTACTTGAAAGTCTTCAGTGGTAAGTTATTGCAGAATTTTCTTTTAAATACATTCTATAGGGCGCCTGGGTGGCTCAGTGGGTTAAGCTGCTGCTTTCGGCTCGGGTCATGATCTCAGGGTCCTGGGATCGAGTCCCATATCGGGCTCTCTGCTCAGCAGGGAGCCTGCTTCCTCCTCTCTCTCTCTGCCTGCCTCTCTGCCTACTTGTGATCTCTCTCTGTCAAATAAATAAATAAAATCTTAAAAAAAAAATACATTCTATAAAGTTTACATATTATAGTAGGTTGTATAGTTTGCATGCCCATCTAACAGCAAGGTTTCAAATCATTTCCAGACAGAATATCATGACTATGCCTTCTCCTCAAGAGAGGTTGGCTTCATAGCCATTTGACTAAGGAATGGTTTTTGCCTTTAGCCTAAGAATCATAGATTATACTATACTATCTGCCTGCCACCAAAACAAAAAGTTGAAAATAGGTAGATTACTCAACTACTAAGGAAGGATAACTCCAAATATCATGGGTTTGTCTGCTACAAAACTTGTATGATAAAGGCAAAATTTGTTATTTTAATTGGTGCTCCGTCTTTTAGAAAGCATAAACCATGCATTTCCAAGAACAATTTTAGAAAAACTATTTCTACCACACTTATTTCTTGTTATTCTCTCACAGTTCTTGATAAAGTCAATAATGTGTACACTTTTTAAAAACCCAATCCCATATTTCCCAATCACATAGTTCAACACCTATGTTTGATTTTTAATGTACATTTTTATGATTTTATACATATTCTAACCCAAATTTCTAGGTTAATATTGAATATAGCAGTTATTTTAAATTAACTTTACTCACCTTATTTCCAATTGCATTATGGTTTCTGAAGAAGGGATAAAATGCCTCAAGGTTCATTTTATACAGACAAAGTTCAAAAGTTATCTTTTTTTATTAAGCCTACATATATCAATTCCCATCTAGGACAGGTTTTCTTGACTTTAAAATATATTACTTATTAATTTTGCTGTAAAACACATACTAATATATTTCAAATTGCACTCTATTTAATGACAAACATGTTTAAGACTACAAAGATACCATTTTCATGCTGTGGAATCTAAAGTATGAATGTGCCCTTTGAGAAGAGCATATGGAATTAATAGTGACCAGTTTCTCTTGTCCAGTTTTGATTAAGAAAACCATGGGATCTATCATGGTATAAACAAGTAGTCTTTTGAGTAATCCAAGGTAAATCTAAAAAAAAAAAAAAAAGTTAATGTAGTACTGTAAGTTTCCTGTCTCAGTATGAGAAGTTAAACATACAGAGTATTCACAAGACATTTAGCTAATCCAAGAGGTTTAGTGGTTTAACTACTCAGGCTAGGATAAAAGGCCCCAGGAATACCTCATTTGACTATGCTTGCCTCTTGATCATAAACTATAGACAGTTTGCTTCCTGACATCTAATGAAGCCCTCTGTTGGTCTCCATGTTGTTTTATTCTAGAGCCCCTCTTGTTCTCTCAGAAATATAATCTTTAACCCCAAAGCTTCAATAAACATCAAAGTTTGTAGGGTAAAAAGTAATGAAGAAGTAAATGATGGAGTCATAAAACATGTCAGTTGTAATAAACATGTCGGTTCCCCAAACCATGAAAGTTGTAATCGACATTCTATTAAATCTATAAAATCTTTGTAGAGAAAGATCTCTCTTCGTCGGAGGCTATTATAAGTTTTGCCTCTGTCAGTTTCTGGTACAGACAAAACTCGACATTATAATTCTTTTCCAATATTTACTTCATAATTCTCTTTGAAAGTACCTAATCTATCATTTGAACAACAGCAAATGCAATTGTCACTAAATTTGAGAGTTTACAACAATTTAATTTGCAGCGTCCCCAAATAAGGCAAATATTGCTTTATATTTTTTCTTGTAAAAAGTCATTGGTATATGTCAACTATACTCCGATATTAAAATTTTTTTATAAGTCATTGGGATGTAGTAAATCCACTACAATAAATTTATGAACAGAGCAGCAAGTTCTTTAATGGCTATTTTTTTTTTTTTAATCACCTACACTCAGATAAGAGGAAATATTTTGCTGGCTTAATTTCACTTCTTCTCCTCCTAGAAAATGAAGACAGCTAACTCTGAGTGAACACTCTATATACCTCCTTCAAAATTATTTCTCTATTCTTTTTTCCCCACTATCTGTAGGGCTCATAATAATAGGTTTGTAGAAGAGGGGCACCTGGGTGGCTCAGTTGGTTGAGAATCTTCCTCTTGATTTCAGTTCAGGTTATGATCTTGGCTCGGGTCATGGTTTCAGGGTTGTGAAATGAAGCCCAATATGGGGCTCCACACTATCAGCACGAGATTCACTCCCTTTCTTTCTGCTCATCCCCCATCTTGTGCACTCTCTCTCTTTATAAAATAATAAATACATCTTTAAAAAATAGGTTTGTAGAAGAGCTGCGGATGAGGTAAAAGTAGAGGTGAGTGACAGAGAACCTTCCAGTTTAACCATGATCTGTGCTTCAGTGACACAGAACAAGCAGAAAAAAAAATAACAAATATGGTTCTCTTGAGAACTGCATAGGTCAAGGGCAATTCTATAGAGGCTAAATAAGTGTATTGTTTTTAATGTCCTGAAAACAACTTGAGTGCATTCTATCTTTACAGAAGTACATTACACTAATTTTGATTAATCTATAGGTCATAATGTAATTAACTGTGTAATTTTTAAATTTGTGTAATTACAAACAGATAAAATTCTAGCATTCTAATGATTGATCTATGCATCCCTCTCCAACATGGAAAATTATCACCCAACCAGTGCCCAATGTATTTCCCACTCCCAATAAATGTTGAATGACTTAAATGCTTGCTTTTTTGTAGTCTTCTGAGGAGCACTGGGTAAAACATAAGAAAAACTTTCTTCAGTATTATTCTAGATAGATCCTCTTTTTCCCCCCAAAACACACATAATCTTAGAATATATGAACAATTCTAAATTTCATAAAGTTCAAATATTTTATCAAAGGTGTACATCCGTGTGAACAGAAAAATAGAGGGAGTGGAGAGGAAAAAAAAAAGAGAAACTACTATGTATAAACTATTGCACACATTTCATGAAAAGCAAGTTTAATAACAAATGCTGAACATCCAAACAAAATTTTTCTTTTATTTTTTTTTTTTAAAGATTTATTTATTTATTTGACAGACAGAGATCACAAGCAGGCAGAGAGGCAGACAGAGAGAGAGGAGGAAGCAGGCTCGTCGAGGAGCAGAGAGCCCGATGCGGGGCTCGATCTCGGGACCCTAGGATCATGACCTGAGCTGAAAGCAGAGGCTTTAACCCACTGAGCCACCCAGGCGCCCCCAAACAAAATTTTTCTAATCTAAATTCTTCTTATGAATTATACTGTAGTTTAAGTACTACAGAATTTCTCAACCATTGCTGTATATTAGAAACTTCTGGGAGCTTTAAAAGAAAGAAAGAAAGAAAGAGAAACCATGCCAAGTCACCATCCTTGATTAAGAATTAAACTGGACTATCTAGGAATGTTCCTATTCTTAGAGATCTGAACTTAAAAAAAATCCTCTGTGCTTCTAGCATGCAGCCACGGTGGTTTTCATACTAACATTGAAAATGTCAGTAATTTTCTTTTGATAATTGATTTTATTTCCTTAGTAAAGTCTTGCGTGTATATGAAAAAAATATGTATTCAATTTGCTTCGTAATTCTTTTGTTTGAATTTAACTCATATCTCAACCATTTTTTTAAATCAAACCTGTAAATCAAAATTCAACTGAAATAGACAATTGCGATCAAACCAATTGAGTTTAAACTCCATTCCACTCTTTCATTGAAATATGTAAAACTTCGGTCATGTTACTTAACTACTATAAAATAGAACAAATAATACTTAACTTCAAAGAGGTGTTATAATAATTAAATGAAAAAAATTTGTATATCTAGGA
This sequence comes from Mustela lutreola, assembly GCF_030435805.1. NCBI lineage: Eukaryota > Metazoa > Chordata > Mammalia > Carnivora > Mustelidae > Mustela > Mustela lutreola. The sequence goes on along the minus strand of NC_081297.1, from coordinate 75,079,729 downwards.
AAGCTTTCACCTTTCACAAGAGCTATGACAAATGCTTTGTAAAGGCTCGTTTCCTTCCTGTCCTTACTGACTAGGCCTAGCAGTTACAGCCCCAGATCAGCTTTGCCCTGCTTAGCTTAAATCTCTTTTAGCCATTATTTACCTAGAACTTCAGGACTAATCATGTTGTCCCTCGAGGGTAAACTAATAAGTTTAAAAAGTTGAATTGTCATATCAAATTGAATGATAAAAGCTCTAATCATAAATTCAATAAACTGTCTTTATGCCTTGTCCAGATGAATCTTGCTAATGCTTCCTCTTAAAACTAGTTTTATGCCTTCTGGGAAGTAATTCTCATTGTTTGAATTTCATCAAAGTCAAAATCTGGAAGTTGTGCTCCCTTTGTACAGGAGACGTGAAAAGTGTTCAGAAATACAATTTTCAGCACTGAAAAGGAATACACATCTAAATTTACTTCTCTTCTTCCTTCTCCTCCTCATCTTCTTTTTGCCTAAGTTCCTTTATGAGTTAAACACAATTAGCAGTTTCTTGGGCAACCTTAGGTGTGAGTGAATGTTCTAAAATCTAAAGAAATGATTCCTTGACTTTTCAATAGGAATTTGAAATGGCCTATTAAAATAGGATAAATAAACCTGAAGCAACTGTATGCCATTTAACTTTATACCAGCAATATTTGATTCTATTTCTTTTTACGTTATTTAAAAATAACCTCTTGGGGCGCCTGTCTGGCTCAGCTGGTCAAGTGTCTGCCTTTGGCCCAGACCATGAGCCCAGAGTTCTGGGATCAATCCGAGTCCCATGTGGGGCTCCCTGCTTAGCGGGGAGCTTGTTTCTCCCTCTCCCTCTGCTCCAGCTCCACTCATGCTTGCTCTCTCTCTCTCTAGTGCTCCCTCTCTCTCAAATAAATAAAGCTTAAAAAAAAAAAAAACCTCTTTTTGCTTGTTTAAGAGTATTTTTAATTGGCCATGTTTTTAAAATACATATTCAGAATATTGCCTATTTAGATTACTCTATGTATATTCATTTCTCTCAGTCAAATCAAGACCTAAGAATTTTTCAGCAGTAGATTAGGAAAGAGCCTGGTTAAATGACCTTTATGTTCATCTTTAGCTCCGTTATTCTCTGTTAGGTTCACCAAATTTCAAGAAGTCCCCTGAACTCATAACTTCAGAAAAATGGCTCTCTCCCAAGGCGTAACAACAGAATATATTTGTACATGACTAAAATAACCAGTTCTATCTTGATCCTCATATCTTAAAAACTATTTCTGACAGTTTATAAAGCAAACAGAGTAACTCTGTGAAAGTCCTATAAATTTTGCCCACATTTATGACAAATAGTTAAAGTATTACAATAAACCTGAATTGAAATGAAAAACTATTTTAGACAGACAAGGTTGCAGTAAATGGAAATGGTATTCTATAGCTGAATCCATCAATCAAATTCTGACCCATATATCGAATGCAGGCAAAGAAAAGTCTCCCCATAGACACCCACAGAAAAAGATAGAAAAGGTGTAACACAGCAAGAGGAGCAGCATGAATCTGGTGGTCACTGAGAGGTTGCTTCAAGGTTCAGGATTAACTCCAGGAGAGAAGAGGTTTGTCTATCAAGCTTGCGGCTTATTGTACTTAGTGTAATGACATACACAAATCCTGATTTATGCTTCCAATGACAGGGCCTCTACCCGTTGATATTGAAGCAGACTTAGAGGTGGCTCTATCAAGATCAAGGTAAGATACATACACCCCACAGTCGAGTATATTAACAATTACTTACTATATCATAAAATTGTCCCAAAATCATTTACCCTAGCATGTACCTGAAATCAAGATTTTACTTCCATTCTGCCTTCAATAACTTTTTATGCCTCTACTAAGGCCATTCTAATTTGCTTTTGTGTTGTTCCAACAGGTGATCAAAAATACTTGTAAAATCAAAGAGAACATTTAATAAAATAATAAATCAGTAAGATAAAAGCTTAGTAGAGGAAGTTTATTAATCCTTGAAAAAATTAAGAAGCAATATGATAAACTGTAACATCCTTTAAACAGATTTTTTTCCTATTTCAAAGGTAGTCTAATAATTTTTGGATATTAAAACAATACATTTCAAAAATAGTATCAAAAATAAAAGAACCTTAAAAAGGCATTAACCAAATTAAGTCTAAAACTTCATAAAGACATTGTAAATATTTTTGACAAATATCTTTAAAAGAGAAAGTGTTAAAAATATCATACTCTTCCCATTAGAAAGCCTGTATATATTATAAAGATGTCATTTATTTCTAAACTGCTATAGCCAATTTACTGCTTGGCAATAGTGAAAATACTCTTGAAGGAAGCCAAGGTGGGAAAGATGATTTCCCACATTATTCCAAGGCTCATTATAAGTCAATGGAAATTAAGACCACATCCAATTGGTAAAGAGGAAAAAATAAACTATTGGAACAGAAAAAGCAGTGTAGCAACAGTGTATAGTATATTCAAGTATCTGTCATAAGAAAAAGTAAATATTGTAGATCAGTGAGGGAGAGGATTTGTTTTGGGACAATTCCTTCATCATGTAGAAAAAAAAAAAAATGAAGTTACACTGTTAACCTATATTGTTCAAAATCACCTCCAAGCAGATTAATGATGAAAATGTGAAAGGGTAAAACTACATTAAAAATTTTAAAACAGTATATGTTTATGATTTCCTGTTTGAAAGTATTTCTTTAGTTACAAACTGATAAAATTATGGGTAAATTTAACAATAGTTTACTTAGGAACTTGTGTTCAGCAAAAGATACTAAGAAGAGAGTGAGAAATTTGTAGATATATTTGTAACACATATAACTGAAAAATTGGTACAATAAAGCTAATGGCCCAAGAGAAAAATGGGAAAAAAAATTGAACAGATCAATACACCCTGAAAAGTCAATGAAAAGGAAAAATGCTTCATCTCATTTATAATCAGAGATACACAAATAAAATACATAATGAACTGATAATTCACCCTCACCAGAGGGACAAAAAATTAAGATAACTGAGGAACTGGCTGTATCTTCTTGTGAAGTGCTGGCCAATTCAGTAAAATGCCACTGTGTATTTGCTTTCCGTTCCTTCCCTGTCTCATTTGCTTCTCCTTACCCTTCTTGCCTTGAGATCGCTTTCCCCTCCCCACCCCACAAACAACAGCTTCATCAGGGAAGTTTTGCCTGGGGTTCTTTTCTCTAGGGAATCTCAGCTAATACATGGATCGCCACTTTTGCATGTAACAGCACAAGATTGAATACCCTTTCCTTTGCTGTTTGTTAGTGACAAAATTTTGCTTTTTACCATCTTTCCCCCATTTTATGAATTTACCAGAGAAGGGAAATTCTGGGTGTAGCTTTATTTTGCCCTCCTCACCTGGAAGTCTGTGTGTGTACTGGACTTTATGTTCATGTGTCGTCATCTTCACCAAAACTATGAACTTCTTAGGACAGCTGTGTTTTAGGTTCATACGCCCAGGCCTTTGGGCAGATAGAGCAGACAGTGGGCATCTGCCATCGGGTTCTGTGCACAACAGAAAGTAAAAGGTCTTCCATCAAGAGAAGAAAGGATTTTCACATCCAGCACAATGAGGAAATTGTCTCCCATTTCTACAAATAACTGAACAAGATGATACAGGCTTTGAAGTACAGAAAGTTTAGATTAAATATAAAGAAAAAATTCAGGCCAAATCGTGACTTTCTTCCTGGATATTTTTAAAAACAGAAAAGCCCTTACAATTATATTAAAAGTTTTGAGCATTGACATAGCTAAGTAGGGGAAATACTAGGTACCACTAACATTCTCTACCTGCTGTAAGTCTTGGCCTTGGCACATACACAGAGAGGGTGAGTCTCACTTGATGGCAGAAATCTGAGTTTTTGGAAGGAAAGATAAGAACAGGAAGGGATTTTTCCCTCCAAATTAACTCAGTGTTGAAACAAATAAAATAGAGTGAAAGTTGAGTTTTCGTAGAGAGGAAATGAAAATTAACTTTTGTTTTTAAAAGGTATTCACAGGATGTAGTAGCCCATCCTCTTTCATTTTATCTATTTTTTAGAACAGCTTTATTGAGGTATAGTTGATACACCCAAACCCACACATACTTAATACATGTAATTTGGTGACTCCGGACATATGCATATACCCATGAAATCATCACCACAATCACACATAACTGTCACTGTCAAAGTTCCCCATGTCCTTCTTTTAATTTTTTATGGTAAGAACACTTAACATGAGAATTATCCTCTTGAAAAAATTTTAAATTCATAATATATTATTAACTATAGGCAATATGTTGCACAACAGATCTCCAGAACTTACTCATCTTGTATAACTGAAATTTTATCCATTTCTTTCAGAAGTGAAAGAGATATAAATAATCAACAGTACCTTGCTCCCTGTAAGGACCCCCCAAATATATCTTTGTGTCATATCATACCAACTGACAAAACAATACTCATGTCTGAAGTGTAATTGGCTTACATAGCTAAAGTAAGACCAATAAAAAAAAATCTGCTGCATAAAGTCTAATATTTTAAAAATATACTAGGGATAGACTCTTCAAAGTACTTGTAAAAAGAAGAGTTTTGCTCTAAAGTAGGAACTTATATCATTTTATTTATGTTTGGAAACAATTTGCCTTCAATTGATAAATTATTTTTCCCCAGGGCTTGGGCTATATGGGATATTAACTTGACAACCGTTACTGTAAAGTATGAAAAGGACTTGGCTTTTCATCCTGCTTCATAATCTTCTGCATTATTTGAGAAAAATGACAATAAATTTGAGAAGTTTTCCAACTGACAAGAGATTACAGAAATGAGCAGGACTGACATGGGTGTGTGGACCTACCTGCCTGCTTGCACCACACTCTGTCCAATGCCAAAGAGGAAACCTCAGTTTCTAGGGCCAGCTTCAAACCTAAAATCTCCTTGCCTCGTGACAATCCACATTAGCCCTCTAGACAGAAATGTTCTGATGTGTGCATTTTCACTATGAAGTAGCATAGTGTGGTAGTAAAGTATCTCAGAGCTGGAATCAAATAGACCTGGGCTTAAATAATGGCACTGCTGCTTACTAACCCCACGACCTTGAGTAAGGCCCTTCGCTATGCTGAGTCTCAGTTTCTTCATCTGGAAGATGGGAATAATATATATTTTTATGAGCTTTATGAGAGAAAGCTTTCTCCTTATTTCATCATCCAGAAATTACTCCACCTTAGAACACTAGGACACCATGGGGATGTTTAACAGATTTTTTAATTAACAGTAATTCTCATTTCATTGGTACTATGTGAGAATTAGGCAAAATAATTAATATGAATAACAAGTCTTTTAATACTTTCTTTAACATCTTAATTATTCTATTAATGATAGACATTAATAATATTTATAAGAAATATCTATAATAATATAAAAATTACTATTATTATTGTTTCATATAAAATTAGAATATTTCCTATTTTACATGTTTTCTGTGTACAGTTTAGACCTTTTAAGTCTAGTCTCAATTTCCTACTAGACTATATGTCTATCTATTTAATTGACAATTATAGAGTCTAACATCAGGTATTTGTTGCAACTTGGAGTGAAGCTCAACAGTCACTAGTATTGGTTCAAGGTAACCGTTACTAAAACACACAGGTAGGAGACATCCAATCAGCCAAAGCCACAAATGCAGACGTCTGCGATTGTGCCCTATAAAAACTAGCCTGTAAGACCAAGAGGCGTCGCTCTCTTCGGAGGCGGCCCTGGCCGGTCAGTCTGACTTCTAATGCTTGGCATAGAATAAAGCTTTACATAACTTTCACTTTGTCTCAGCCTCCTTTCCCTGGCCAGTCAGTCTAACTTCCAATGCTTGGCATAGAATAAGGCTTTGCGTACTTTGTCTCAGTCTTGTTCCTTTGATAACAGACCCAACAGTTTGTAAAAGATTTCTGGAAAGCAGTAGTTCACAGGAGACAAATTTACTTCTAAGTTTTGCCTCCAGAAATGAAAGGAAATTATGTGAAGGGCTAAGAAAAAAAGGTATCTGCATATTAGGAGGTGTTCATTTCTAAAACGCTGGGAAGAGACAGAGCTTTGATGTGCTACTTTGGGTCCTCCCTCTAATTGTACCCAAGAGAAGACAAAGCTGTTTGAAGGGGCGTAGGTGTGTGGAGCACTCCAGGAGGCTATCTGGATCTGTAAAATCCAACGTTCTCAAGTTCTGCAAAGGTCTCCCAGGTACACGCAGAACAACAACGGAAGGACCAGACTTCAGGGAGACATTGGGCTTGGACAACTGGGCTTGCATCTTAGCCGCAGCCAAAGACTAAAAGATCTTCCTCAAAAAGTTTTTCTCTGCCTAAGACCACTAGGATATTTCCATAACACTGAAAGTAGAGAGGAGAGTAGTCCAGTAATGATTGAGAACAACTTTTTTCTACCAGGCTGGTTAAGATGGAGGCTGAGAAACATCTGATTTGTTTTAAAGGCAATAAAGTAGTGTGATCTTTGCTGTATATCTATGACTCAAAGAAGGATGCAATCAGGAAACTCAGAGAATTTGACAAATAAGGAAGTTATCAGACTTGGTAGGAAAGACTGAGGAGAGGTTTTTTAAAAATGACCAAGCCCAAGAAATGTGATAAGGTGATTGAGAAAAGATTTATGTTCAATTGAGTACCAAGGTAAGGAGAAAGCCAACTGACTCTAATATTAGCAAAAGAAGGCTAGATAGAAAAAAGCTTGGGCTGATGAAGTGGTAGACAGAATAATGGTTCCCCCAAATTGTCCTTATCTTAATCTTCCAGCATACGTTAGAACATGTTATCTTGCATTTCAAAAGGGACTTTGCAGATGTAATTAGGCTTAAAGAGCTTGAGATGGGAATATTGGCCCGGATAATCCAGGAGCCACCTGGATACTCGAGGCCAATGACATGACATGACTGCTTAAATCATGTCTTAATCATGACATGACTGCTTAAAAGTGGAGAACTTTTCCCAGCTGTGTTCAGAAAGATTAAAAAATGTAAGGAGGGTCAGAGAAAAATGCAACACTGCTGGCCTTGAAGATGGAGGAAAGGGACCGGGAGCCAAGGACTATGAATAAGCAATCACCTGGAAGCTAGAAGGCAGGGACTCCCCCAAACTTCTAGAAAGGAACATATCTCTGCCAACACCTTGATCTTAACCCAGTGAACCCCATATCAGATTTCTAACCTACAGAGATTTGCATTGTTTCTCGGCCACCAAATTTATGGTAATTCGTTGTGGCAGCAATAGAAAACTAATCTAATCCACATCTAATCCACATGGCTAGAGTTCCAAGTATTCCCAATAATGGGATGGTATCAATTATAGGGCAAATGAGAGGTAACTTTTGGTTGCCATCTCTCTGAGTTGGGGGACACTCATCTCAAATAAAAGGAAATATCTTCACATTTAGTACAACTTCTTTCAAAATAATTAGCTAAACATACAAAGATGTACTATTTCCTCTGGTACTATTTCCCATTGCTTTATACTTTACTATTTTTTAGTATATGTCCAGTCCCTTCTACTGTTGTCCTTTTTTTTTTTTTTTTTTGAAGTTGATTTTTGAAGCTGAGATTCAGCTACTCTTCAAAATAACTCCCCACTCCCTGACTCTCACTGTGTTAGACTCCTAGAATATACGAATTAGTGTATGGTTTCTATTACACGTGGACTAACTCAGATTCTCTGTAATCTTAACCATACTATTAGCATCCTACTAAAACACATGGTCCTAAAATATGAAGGTCTTTCTTAGCATACATACTTCATACCCAAAGTAGTATGGGTATAAAAACCTACAACATGGGAGAGATTGTTAAAAGATCAGGGTGCAAAAGGTATGTTATACATTGTAAGTCATGCAGCCCTGAGGCACAGGGGCAACACCTGGTCAAGCATTAGTCTTTCAACAAACCCCCTGACCCTGACTTTTGCAGCAGAAGGTGTGAACAGGAGTGTGTGGCTACAGGGCATATGCCTCCAACAGTGACACTGCTAGGACAGCATGAGGAATGGAGAGTTTCCCAAAATTGGAACAAGAGGCTAGACATTCCAAAATCCTCACCTACATCCAGTAGGCATCACAAAGGTTGAACTCAAAACAGGTCTGCTTGGTTCTTTGCAGAGATACACTCTCTGAGTTGCCCTTCCCTTATTTTTTTTTTCTGTAGCTTCTTCAATTTTTCCCTAGAATCATTAATGTTAGGTTGTATGACTTTCTAAAATGCATTTTGTACAACATGGCAACAAAGAGAAAAGGAGTCCAAAGCATATGGAAATCTAATTCTAATCCAGGTTCTATAGTCTTGAAATGTATGCCTCTCTTTGGGATCTTCAAAATTGAGATGTAAATATCATTTTAATGTGGACTTTATGACATATTGCATATACGCAAGACATTAAATACAGAAAGGCTTTGGTCTCCCTGGAAAGAAGATGGGAGGGAGAGAATCATGTCCATTTAAAGCATTTCTGTTTCTACCACAAACTTTTTTCCCTCCCTGTTATTCTTTTGAAGAGAACATGTTCCTAAACCCATGTAGAGCCTCTTGCCATTTAACTTCCAAATCCACACACTTGAGAGTAAGTCTAGTGAAACTTTTAGTGACTTTTTGATGATACAGAGCACCCTGAACCACCTTACCCTGGCCATCAGTTATGGCTGAAATTCAACTACATCCTTAGCTCAGCTCATGTGAAAATCATGTAGCACATGTAAAACAATAATGGGAATTTAGACATCGTGTAATAATTCTCTTTTCCCTTGCAGATGAATGCAGCAGCCTGATCATATTCTTTCACTCCTAAGAGAACATTTTAAGCACTAACTATATTATAATAGAGCCAGTCTTCTCAGCCACAAAGAAAAAAAAGTAACAAATGTAGATAATTACCCACTGAAATACAGTGGGTAATTATAGGACTCCTGTACTTTAACCAGAATATAACTCCTAATTATCTCAAAAGCGTAACTTTATACAATCAGAAACAGTTACCAATCAAAGAGTTTACAAAAAAAAAAAAAAAAAAAAAAAAAAAAAAGTGGTAAAACCTTAGATGGTTGAATTGGAAAAGAGATAAAAAGAAATTCATTACTGGTTAAAAATAGCACTGGGAACAAGAATATTCATGTGATGCTGTGGGTCTTTAGTCTTTAGGCTCAGTGTCTTGGTAACACTAGCCCTGATGGCAAGCAGATTTCTTCAGCAGTTTCTACAGCCATCTATTTTAGAAAGAATGCAGCTGAGAGCTTAACTGGCCCTGTTTCTTTCTAGCAGGTCCCACGTGGGTATGAACAGTTTCTTTCTTCTCAGATTCACACTCTTCCTTTTTTTTTAAAGTTCCACATAGTGATACACTTGTTCTTTAAAAGGCTATAAACCAGGAATCCGATAGGTAAGCATTAGGCACCTGTCATGGAAGAATGATCCCTGTCAGCGTAAAAATGGGGACTTTTAGCTAATTCTGGCTTCACAACCTGGGGGAATGAAGATGCTGGAAAACTGTCATAATAGCCGTCACCTCTCTATCGATTGCTTCTTTGTAGCGTTTGGCAAAGCTTCTAGAGTAAAGTTGAAGTCCTCCCAAGTTGTTTGTAATAGATACAAAAGTAGCCCCTTTTGGCACACCTTCTATAGGTCACTCACCTGCTTAACTTATCATGTTTTGAACCTTTAAAATAAACTATTTGTATTCATAACCCCATTTTACAATCAAAGGAAGGTTTCCAGAACTAGAAAAGGACTGAGCCAGGATTTGGAGCCAGCGCTACACTACAGCCCAGATTCGTTCTTCACACCATTGCCTGTCCTCCAGCAAGCTGCCTTCCTGGGCTAGTGATCCCACACCCCTGAGCACAAGGGGACACAGGACTCTTGGTGCTGGAATTATTGTGTGTGATTCCACCAACTCCCTGACCTTTTCATTCTCCCTATTCTTCCTCATCCTTCGCTTCAAGAAGGTGGATAACAAATGAATTCTGAGTACTGCCTGGCAATCCCACCATGCTCCTGTCGTAAATTCCCTCTGCCACTCTCTGAGATGACTGTGGCATACCTTCTCTGTCTTCCAAGTTCCTACTCCCCACTTTCAATCCCTTTTCCCCTACAACTTCTACTGATGAACAAATAATTAAAATAGAAGTTTTTCTTATGGACCGATCTTCAGCCTCACACCACCTAACCCATATATCTGTGTATCTGTACATAGGTTCTTCTTCCTCGCCAACAAAAAGACATCTCTGCTCTTTTAAAGCTCATCCCTTCACAGTTAATGCTATCCTAGCCTTTGTTCTCAATGACTTCAGTCCTTGGATTACTGCCTTTTGCATTAGCCATCATATCCAGCTTTACTGGCTCATTTCCTAACAGCAAATGAACACACTCTAGTATCTCTCATTTCTTAAAAACCAAAGACAATAAAAGAGTATCCTTCTCTACTCACATATTTCTCAGCTACAGCCCCATTCCTCTACTACTTCAGCTAAACCTGCCAAAGATCTGTTAACACATTTCCCTTTCACTCTTTCGCTGAGTTTAGCGTGATGCCCATTCCCACTACTCCACTGAAATGAATGCTCCTCGTATTATCTATCTCCATATTGCTCAACTTTGGACACACTCATCTTATCTAACTTGGAGCAGCGTCTGGTGCAATTGACCATGTCACCTTTTTAAAACAGTCTCCTCAGCTGGGAAACAAGACATCGCTCCTTCCTGCCGTTCTTCATCCCTAGCCGATTGTTTCCATTTGATTTTCTTAGCTGAATCTTTTCTTCTGTCCAAAACTAAATGTTGTGATGTGGATCCACTCAGGGTTTAGGATTGGAGGCCCCATTTGTCAAGTTCATCTTTTTACACTCTTTCATTCTCAGTGCATTGACTCATCCATCCCTGTGGGTTTAAGCATCATTTGTATGCATATAATTCCCAGGGTTTTTGAAAATCTCGAACCCAAATTGCTTCTCTCCATTTTACACATGTTGCTGCCTACTTGATATTTTCATTTAGATATTTCATAAAATAATGAGAAGGGAGTAACCTCTGTACACCAGTTCTTCCGCCTAGCAAGTAGGAAGAAGGTCAGTATCTCAAGGATTCAAGGAAGGTGAGTGAGACTCTATGGTTTACAGATCTTGAGAAGTGGGTTTTATTTTAGTTTTGCTGTTTTTCCTTTGTTCCAATTTCACTGGGAACTGAATCACTGCACATGCAAATGGCTTTGATTTCAGAGGAAATGTAAATGAAGTGCTATGATCACTCAAACTAGAAGTCTGTAGTCAAGGATAAGCCAAGCTTATCTCAGTCTGCCTGCGAAACTCAACTTCTCAATTAAATCTTCACAACTTTTTCATCTCATAGCATTTTTCAATGTACATGATTAGTTACAGAAATAGCCAAAACTGTGGAAATTGTAAGTTGAACAAACCTTGCAGCCAAAGGAAAGAACTCCGTCATCCAGCTGTAACACCACACCAAAAAACCTAGCTCCTTGCCTCCTTATAAGGATAGCAGGGAAAGAGAACATCTACATCCTCCCTAGACAAGGGAGAGCACAACTCACCCACGTTCCAAAACCTTACCACCAAAGTGCAGCAGGTACAGGTATATGTTTCAAGTTTTCTGATTTACTCTTAGATTGTTGAGTTACGAAAGGAAAGGTCTACTTTCCTAAGACAAACTGCTAACATTAAAGAGACTTTTCCCCTGTGGGATGTAAAAATGTTTCAAACTTGTTTGCACTTTCAGTGTACTTGTCACGTACATAGGGTAGCTGGTTTATTCTCTTCACATCCTGGCTGCTGGACTGTTTCAAAACTGGCTGGTCCATTCATATCCTTCCATAAAAATGGGAACCCTATGAATAATAATGGGCATAGTTTTCTTACTTTCCACTGGGGGAACAAAACACGGAAAGATCATTCACTCGTTCCAAATTTTGGGTATCACGCAATGTGTGAGATGGTCAACGAGGAGCTCTGTGAAGCACAGCAACAAACAAGATTTGTCCTGGTCTCAAAGGGCATACACTGGCAAATCAGCAACAGTGTCACAGATGTATAAATGCCATAGAACAAAAATAGATACCACCTATTTCTGTTTTGTGAGTGGCAATTCCAATCTTCCAGTGGTTTTACCTGAAGAATGTTTATAGTATATGATGGTGTCAGTAAATAAATAACTTACTTCATAGTATTTTCAATCTGTTTGAAACAACAAAATAGAAAAGGAATGAATATTAGAAATCTTGGATTTAATTTTTTTAATTTCTTAATTTTTCCCCTTATAGATCACATCTAATCTGTCCACCAGTCCTGTCAACTATCTTCAGAATATACGCATAATGTGACCGTATCTAATTCACCGTATTGCCGCCATTCCAGGCTACACCACCATTGTCTCTTCCCTGGATTGTCATAATAGCTTCTTAACTGGTCTCTCTCTTTCATATCAGCCCAGAGATAGATTTATCTGGAACCCTTGAGTTCCATGGTCCCTTTTTGCATGATCCCTTCACATTTTTACACCTAAATTCTAGTTGTGATGTTTTATAATTTTTCTTAAAGAGAACTCCCCAAATTTTACAAAGCTTCATAAAACCTGGACTCATCTCTGCTTTCACAGTGCTTTTTGCCTTCTTATCATCTATTCTCAGTAAAGTAACTAGAATGATCCTTTTAAGACCTCTGTTTCAGAGCACGTGGGTGGCTCAGATGGTTAAGTGTCTGCCTTCTGCTCAGGTCATGATCATCAGGTCCCATGTTGGGCTCCCAGCTCAGCAAGAAGGCTGCTTCTTCCTCTCCCTCGGCTCTCCCCTTGCTTGTGGTCTCTTTGTCTCTCTCAAATGAATAAATTAAATGTTTCAAATAAAATAAAATAAAATAAAATAAAAACCTCTGCTTAAAGCCTACCAATCATCTCCCATCTCATTCATCTTAAAAGCCAAAGACCTTACAGTTAGTGTAATGCCATTTGTGACACTGCCTCAATATCCCTCTGGTCTTTCCCCTGTGAGTATCTCCCTGATTACTCTGCTATAGACACATTGCCCTCCTTGTTATTCATGGAAAATGCCAGGCATGTCCTGTTGCTGGACTTTTAATATTTACTCTTCTCTTAGGTATCCTTAGGGCTCAAACTCTCACCTTTGTTATTAGTTATCACCTTCCCTGAGCACCTGATTTAAACTCCAATCTTGTTTAAGTTCCCAAATTTCTTACTCCACTGTATTGGTCTGAGTGTTAAATCCCCCCAAAAATATAGGTGTTCAAATCCAAATTCCTCTAGGTGAAGGTACTAGGAGGGGGTCCTTTGGTGGAGGATTAGGTCATAAGGATGGGAGCCCTAAAGAGGCCAGAGAGCTAGCTAAATCTATTTTTTCCATCTGAGGCTACAACTAGAAGTTTGCAACCAGGAAGATAGCCCTCACCCAACCATGCTGGACTTTGATCTTGAAGTTTGAGCCTCCAAAACTGTAAGAAATGATTTTTTGTTGTTAAGCCATCCAGCCTATAGCATTTTGTTACTGTAGCCTATGAAGACTAATACAGTAATTGGTACCAAGAAATGGGGTGCCACTGAAACAAATAACCTAAAAATATGGAACCAGCTTTGAAACTGGGTAATAGGTGAGGCTGGAAGAGCCTTGAGGTACATGCTTGAAAAGGCCAAGATGGTTGTAAAGAGACTACTAAAGGTGATTCTGGTGAGAGCTCAGAAAGAAAAGAGAGCTGGAAAGAAAGCTTCCATATTCTTAGAAAATAAGTGAACAGAATGTTCATAGAAATATGGCCAGTGAAGGCCATTCTGATGAGAACTCGGAAATGAGGAGCATGAATTGGGCAATGGAGAAAATGCAATCCTTGTCATAAAGTGGTGAAGAACTTGACTGATCTGTGTTCTAGTGTCTTGTGGAAGGTGGAACTTCTGAGTGATGAAACGGAATATTCAGCTGAGGACGTTTCTAAGTAAAGTGTTGAAGAGATGGCTTGGTTTCCTTCTGACTCCTCACAGGAAGATATAAGAAGAGAGAAATGAATTAAAGAAAGAACTGCTAAGCAAAAAGGAACCAGAACTTAGATATTTGGAAAATTCTCAGCCTGTCCATTTGTAAAAAACGAGAACGTTTGTTCTGGAGAGAATATTAAGGATATGGCTGAGCAATCATTTGATAAAGAGACTATGAGTGTGGCTCAGCCGTTTAAGCAGACCAGGAATAGAGATGGGATCATACCAGCAAAGACACTGCCAGTTTGAACTAAAGCTGAACTAATGTAGGAAGGAACGAAGAAAGTCTGGCAGATCTCTTAGAGTCTACGAGACAGGCCCATAAAGCTATTCAGCTGCTAACTGTGCTATTGTTTAAGAAAAGGAAAGAAGGACCTCAGAGGCTGCTCAGAGATCATCACGGCTGCTCCTTCCAGGACAGGCTCAGTAGGCACAGGCCTGGGTTGCGGGGGGGTGGGGGGGGGCAGGGGGCAAGACAGCTTCCATCTTGGTTTCAAAGAGCAAGATCACCATCCAGCAGACCCGGTCATCAATACACCTGCAGAGAACAGACGTGTGAAGGGTGCCCTGGAAGAGAGACACATGGTGGGCAAGGTGGCCACCACAGAAAGCTGTGCCAGCAGTGCCATACTGAGTCAAAGGGAGGGCCACCTGCCAAACAGTGGGGGTGAAACTGCGATCCCAGGGGGCCTGGAGGGCAGAGCACCCAAGCAAAGAATATTATTCTCCTGCCTTAAGAGCTAATGGGATTTGTCTTGTTACTGTTGGACTTACATGGGACCCATCCTTTCTTCCTTCTAATTTCTCCCCTTTGGAATGGGATCATCTATTTCTCCGATGTTTGTCCTACCACCAAATTTCAGAAGCGCATACTTGTCTGGCTTCACAGCTGGAGAGGAATTTTGTCTCAGGATGAATCATACCTTGAGTCTCACCCATACCCGATTTGTATGATATTTAGATGAGACTTTGGACTTTAGACTTCAAAGCTGATGCTGGAATGCATTAAGACTTTTGGAGTTATTGGGAAGGAATATATATATTTTGCATGGAGGACATGAATCCCAACAATGGAATTCCTATCTGACAGTACACACAAAACTAAAGCAGGCACTTTCATGATTTAAACGTTTTAAGAACTTTAAATGTCCTAGAGATCTCTTCTTAGAAATTTCAGTTTAAAAAGAAACACAACACCAGAGCTAGAAAGCACAATGAAGAAAAAGAAAAGATTGGATTGTGTAGCTTAAAACTCACTGGCAAAAGATACAATAAATAAGTTAAAAGACAAAGAATCTAGGAAACATATTTGGGAATGACACACAGAAAGGAATTCATAGTTTACAATTCAAAAATAAAAAAAACTTCAGTAAGAAAATGGCAAGCAATATATACTGGTTTCTTCACAGAGAAATAGAAGTAGCAAAGAAAGAGATGCTTCACCTCACTCATAATGAAAGAACTGAAGTTTTTGTTATTTTCTTGTTATTACAAGTTTTCTTGTTACTACAAGAAAATACCTTTCAGCGCCTTGGTTGCCTTGTGTTGCTGAATGCATTGAGAAGTCAATCCGGTAAGAAGATAAATTGGTACAAACATTTGGAGGGCATCAGGATAATATGTATAAAAATTTGAGATGTACATTTTTAGATATAATAATTTGTTTTTTAAAACTTACATGGAGGGACACTGGGTGACTCAGTCGGTTAAGCATCTGCCTTCGGCTCAAGTCATGATTCCAGGGTCTTGGGATCGAGCCCCACCACTGGGCTCCCTGCTCAGTGGAGAGCCTGTTTCTCCCTCTCCCTCTGCTGCTCTCTCTGCTTGTGGTTTCTCTCTATCAAATAAATCAATAAAATATTTTTTAAAAACTCACATGGAAATAATGAGGCAAGTAGATATAACACTAGGTCCTATCATGTTTATTGCAGCTTTGTTTATAATATTAAGGTACTAGAAACAAGAAAATGTTTATCATTAGGGATCAGTTAAACTAATTTCCTCACATGGGAACAATGGAACATAACTATTTAAAAAGATGAGATAGTTTGATATGAATTAACATAAAAAGGTATAGCCAACATTGTTATAGTTTTTACAATATTTTGTTTTTTATAGTTCCCATTGATGTAGAAAGATAGCTACTACATGTATTTTAAAAATCTGAAGATATACACAATGAAATAATAAAATTTATATTTGGGATATAAAGAAGGACTATCACTTTCTACTTAGAAATCAGCATTGTATGGTGACTAACATAACACAATTGAAAAAGAGAAAACAGCATTGCATAATTTTTTATGATGCTGTACTACTTTGATAATCAGCAAAATTACTAAAGTTATTTCCATCATGTAAAAGAAAAAAATGAGGAATTTCCTTTCACTTAAGAAATATGTCTTCACACATATGTGTTCTACAATTCATATGAACAGTTTTCCAATAAAATCTCAATCAACATTATCTATAATTTGTTATAATTATTAAAATGCGTTTTTCAGAATGTTACACTATGTATTAATATATCCTTTGAATTTCCCACCAATTCTATGGGACTTAATATGACATCTTAAAAAGTCGTATTATCTAGGCCAATGCTCCAAATACTTGGAAGTCCACATAGCTGGAGAAGTTGTACATATTTTTTAAAGACTGAACTCAGGTGATACTGGTTCACTAATGCCATGTGAATTGTAATACAAAAGGAAATTTTCATTTATTCTTCTTCAAGGTGCGCTTACCTTGCCAATTGCTGGTATAAGGTAAACTTTCCAAAAGTTTTTGAAATAAGAATCTTCAATATTCATATAAACAGTGTGTTTTATATTACATTTATTAAGATATTCCCACCCAATCGGTACGGTTACAAATACAAGAACTATTTCCATCCATTTTTAGTGTTGCCACATGTCAACCCAAACAATGTCAATTTAACAATGTGATCAGTTGCTTCTAATTAAAAATCTCTAATTTTCTTTACTTGAAAAGATAAAATAAATAGATCAATCTAATACTCATGCTACTTTGGCAAATAAGCTTCCCCATGTTTATTGTTTGTTGCTTTTTATATGAGATAAGGTTGTAAGATGATGGAAAAATCCCTGAATGAGGCAATCAAGAAATTTGGATTCTACTCTCAATAGCTACAAAAAGTTGGGGTAAGCCACTTAATTAGTTGGGGGCCCAAGTTTTTCTTCCATAAAATGAAGTATTATAATCAGTAAATCCTTAGCCACTGTCCCTATTAAATGTCAAGTCATGAAATGATTCAGGGAGAAAAACTGTCTATGATTCTATATCCTGTCTTCTCCACAAATACTAATGACCCAACACCAAATATCTTTCCCTTGCTAAACTTTTTTCTATTATATTTATATTTAAATACTTTTCTTTATACATTCCTGTTAAATCATGTCAGTTAGATAATAAATATAGATTTCTTGACTTGATATAAGCTATTTAAAAAAAAAAAACTTTGTCCATAAGCCTCTAGCACCATTAAGTCATATATGAATTATAATATATAGTGACATTTTTGAATAATAAAGACTATGGCTTTATTTTCTACATTTAACACTTTACCTTTTGGAAATTTTGATGTGTGGAATAAATAAGAAATTTATTCCATTGAAAAACAAAAACAAAAACAAATCCAATATATAGTGACATGTTCTAAAATTACATTAAGAAAACAGAAGCATTATTTCTAAAAATTTAAAATCTCTCTCAACTGTAGTCAAACATTTCATTGTGCAACAACTTTCTCTTCCTGAGAAAAGAGAATGAAAATGATTCTTTCATTGGAAACTGAAAAAATAATACACAAAAATGATGCTGATTCCATGACTTCTGTGTGTGTGTGTGTGTGTGTGTGTGTGCATCTATGTGTATGTTACAGTATAATCACAATATTTTCTAATTTTCTTGTTCCTCTCCATTCTCACCATATCATTCGAGGTACACTTACTTAGGAATATCATACCGTCTTAAATGTCCAACTTTTTTTAGCACATCTGTACTATTACAGACTCATTGACACAGTTGAAATCCCAGAGAACAGTATGAAGGCATAGAGGGATGTCCAATAGCCTGTTGGACAGTAAAAAGAAATATTAAATGCAAAAAAACTGAGTGTCCACAAGTGCAGGTCTTTGGGACTGGATAACATAATGCTTTAGTCTGCAAAGGCTTAAAATTCCTACATAGTGAGCATCTAACATCGCATGCTGCTACCAAAGAAATAATGGTAAAAAATGGGGGGGGGGGCTGAAGAACTCCTTTGAGAATATAATTAAATCATGGAATTTCCTCCCAAAGCATATACCTACAAAGGCAAATCTTTCAAATTTGTGAGTGGGGGATTATACTCCCCAGCCCCCTTCCTCCTCCTTAAACCATTAGACCAGGAAGTAATATAATAGAGGTGTAAAGGCTCCCAAATCAGAAAAACTTGAGTTCACATCTCAGGTCTGCCTTTTAATATCTGTGTCATTGGGAAAATAACATCATTTTCATAGCCTTAGTTTCCTCATTTTTAAAATGAGGTAAACAGTCATGTCTACTTCATCCACTTACAAGTACTTATTAAGCACCCACTATGCATTGTTTTAGAGCTCCCATGGAGCTCCAATTCTAATAGAAGAAAACCAACAATAAACATGTAAACAAGGTAGCATAACTTTTAAAAATGGAGTATGTGCAGGTGGGCATCAGATGGTCAGGGAAATCTTCTCAGGCAGTAATAAAACCCCAAGTCAGTCACCATGTGGAGTACCCCAGGCAGGGGGACTAGAAAGTGCACAGGCTTAAGTTTTCAGGAAGAGAAAGAAGGTGAATAAGACTGAACAACAACAACAAAAAAGGGAATGGAATACAAGAGCAGAGAAGCAGGCAGATGGATACTCAACTATACAAGGCCATAACAAAGCACTGAAAATTTTTCGTGTCTTTTGTTCAATTTTCTAATATGAAAACTGTCAAACATACAAAAGTAGAGAAAATAGTAAACTTTCATGTGAACAGAGTCAACAATTGTCATTTTGCCACACATCTTTTTTCTTTCTTTCTTTCTTTCTTTCTTTCTTTCTTTTTTTTTTTAAGATTTTATTTATTTATTTGACAGACAGAGCTCACAAGTCGGCAGAGAGGCAGGCAGAGAGAGAGAGAGTGGGTGGCGGGGGGGAAGCAGTCTCCCTGCTGAGCAGCGAGCCCAATGCGGGGCTCGATCGCAGGACCCTGGGATCATGACCTGAGCCACCCAGGGGCCCCCTCTTTCTTTTCTTTTTGACAGGAATGGGACACTATAGCATTAAAGGAAGCTCCTGAAATCATGTTATTTTATCCATAAATTCATCTAAAAATAAGGTCGATCCCTACATAACCAAATTGCCTAACACCTAACAAAATTAACCATAACCCTTGAATATTCTCAAGTGCTCATCCACATTTCCTCAATTTTCTCCAAAATGTCTTTTTAAAAGTTGAATTGTTTGAAAGGAGATTGATTATATTGAAATTGCAATTGAAGTCATTAAAGTGAGTTAATAAGCTGTGATTTACTTTTATAAAAAATCAGCCTGGCAACTCTGGAAAATAAATTACAGAAAAGCCAAAGTGGTTGCCATGAAACTATTTAGGAGGGGCCTGCATTGCCCAGAAGGAGATGAGAGTGGCTTGAGCCAAGGAGGTCCCAGGGGACACTGGAAGAGTCCGACTGAAGACACAGCTAACAGAACTTTCTAATCCACTTCATGTGGTAGGATGAAAGGAAAACAGTAATTGAGGGTGGCGTTGAGTTTTGGAGTTGAAAGGGAGAGCCAATTAATTCCGTGAACTAAAAGGGGAAGGACTGAAAAGGAGGAAGAACAGGTTTGTGGGGAGATAGCACCAGGCATAAGAAAGGTAGGTTAATGCACCTGAGGGGTTATCCACTAAGAAATGCATTTGAAATCCTGGAACCAGAAGATAGAACGAGAGTTCAGTTAGAGACCACAAGGGAATCTAGGAGTAACCTCTGGGAGATTCAACTTTTAAAATGTCATCAAAGGAGGCTAGAAACAAGCAATCACCCATATAGCAAGATAACTCAAGACAGCATGGAGTTAGACACACTAAGAGGAGGGGCTTTCAACGAGTAGCCTCCTGCGTCAAATCTCATCTGGGGGCTGACTTAGATGAGATGAGAGACTTGATAACTATCTTGTGACTTTGGTAAGATGTTTCTAGAAGGTGGGGAGAAAAGATTGGGAAGAAAGAAAGTAGAGACAACCGAGACAGTTTTAAGAAGTTTTACCGAGTACAGGAGTGGAGAGATGGGGTGCAGGGCTGGAGGAGGATGCGCTTTCCTAGGAGGACAGTCTTGTTTAGTTTTGTTCAGGTGCTACTAATGCTGGTTTGTTGATGGGAAGGACCTGACAGAGAGGAATAAATTGATGATGTGGCAGAGACTGGAGGTCGCTGAAGTGTTTCCATCACTTAAGAGCACAGCAGATTCAGAACACGGAGATTGTTATGCTTATATATAGGAGCGGGAAGAAAAAAGGCAAAACATATCAGAGCGCGTGCAGGTAAATAGATAGATTTGGTACTTGGGAAACAATACATTCCCTTCTTAATTGCTTCTATTTTCTGCCTCTATTTTTCTGTCTGAAATAATAAGCCACATCCACAGCTGAACATTGGGTGGGGCGGTGTTGAATGTTTTAGAAGAAAAAGAAAAAGTGTGAAATAACAGTGTCTGGGAGTGGGACTCTAAATACACTGGTTTAGGACAGTTAGTGGGAATGCTAGGGCAGTGTGCTTGGAGATTAAATTCAAGGGAGACTTGTCCGCACAGTCATGGGATTGTTTGCCAGAAGCGTTCAGCTGCTCTGGTGCAGGAACTGATTTAATCACTCAATCAGCACAGCGTTCCTGTCTGCTGTGTCCAGAAAGTTGGTTTCCAAAGCTGTTCAAGTCTGCAGTTTTAAAGTTTTCTTAGTCTAAACCCCTTTTTATAGTGGATACTGTGACTCGTCCCTCTCTGATCCTCTTATAATGTCTAACACAGAATATGACTCTCAGAAGTGTTTATGATATGAATGAATGAATGGTTACTGATATCATCCATGTTTCACAGATAGAGCCACTGAGTCAAAAAGGAGATTTTATGGGGTGCCTGTCTGGCTCAGTCGGTTAAGTGTGAGGCTCTTGATTTTCAGCTCAGGTAGGCTCCAGCTGTGCATGGAGCCCACTTAAGATTCTCTCTTTCTCTCCCTCTTTACCCGTGACCCTCTTAAAACAAAAAGAGAATGAGAGCAAGCGAGAGAGAGGCTCTGTTACTTTTTTTCATTTCATAGCACATGAAAGACTAAAACCAGCAATGATTAGAACTGGAAATCCCAAACCTGGCTGACTCTGAAAATCATGAGGAAAGCTTTTAAAAATACGTGCTCTATCCAGCACCCACCCTTCATCAGTCGAATCAGAATAATTCAAGCAGAATTTCTCAGGGTAGACCCCAGGCATCTGTATTTGATGGCTGCTAAGCGATGGGTACAGAGTGAGCTTTAAAGATGTCTACACTAGGGGCGCCTGGGTGGCTCAGTGGGTTAAGCCACTGCCTTCAGCTTGGGTCATGATCTCAGGGTCCTGGGATGAAGTCCCACATCGGGCTCTCTGCTCAGCAGGGAGCCTGCTTCCCTTCCTCTCTCTCTGCCTGCCTCTCTGCCTACTTGTGATCTCTCTCTGTCAAATAAATAAATAAATCTTTAAAAAAAAAAAATAAAGATGTCTACACTAGTAATGCGTCCTGGGGGAGCAGAGACTCTGTTCCTTGTAATTCCATCACCAGAGGCACATTTGTCTCTTCTCTGCACACCAAAGCCCTTGTTGGCGGACTCTCCCAGCCCTCAGCCAAGTGATTTTTGTATGAGCCTATTTCATGTTTGTCTCTGCGGCTATCTTTTAAATATATTTTCTTTCATTCTCACCTTGTAATAACCAATGACTATTTTACTTGCACCCCCTCAGTAGCACAGCAAATACCTCCCCTAAAAGAGTGAAGAAATGAGAAGGGAGTGGCTTCGCTGCCAAGCTGTCAGAACAACAGCATATGCTTCAAGGCCTACAAACCAGAGCCTCGGACAGCATGGAGTTCAGACTGGTGGTGAAGCTCAGATATCAAGGAAAAAAAGTCAGGGCATCTGGGTGGCTCAGTCGAATAAGCATCTGACTTCAGCTCAGGTCATGATCCCAGGGTCCTGGGATCGAGCCCCAAGTAGGGCTCCCCACTTGGGTGGAGAGCCTGCCTCTCTCTCTCCCTCTGCTTTCTTCTCCCCCTGCCTGTGCACTCTCTCTTTCTCTCTCTCTGTCAAATAAGTAAATAAACTCTTTTTTAAAAAATGAAAAAAAGGAGTACACCCAACAGTAAGAAGCAGTACAGAATATCTAAGGAACTAAGGAAATCTGGTTTTTTACTGTTCTATAGTAGCGGATAGTAACTGAAGTTCTGTGTGACCACATCCCTGTACCATTAGTGCTAATAATATATGTCATAAACCTTCCTCATACCAAAGGAAGAGCATCAGAGCCACCGCTCCCTACACTCATCCAGAATTCTCTAGGCCTCAGGCCTGAAATCTAGGCCTGAAATATGGAGCAGTATCACTATAAATAACTACAATTATTATAGAAAACATTACATACCATATTCTATATGGTATAAAATATTATAAATAACATTAAATAAAAAGCATTGAATCCATTCCCTAGGGTTCCCGGGTGGCTCAGTAGGTTAAGCATCTGCCTTCAGCTCAGGTCATGATCCCAGAGTCCTGGGATCGAGTCTCGCGTCAAGCTTCCTACTCAGCAGGGAATCTGTTCCTCCTTCTCCCTCGTTCTGCCTCTCTGCCTCCTTGTTCCCTTTATCTCTGCCAAATAAATAAATAAAATCTTAAAAATAAACAAATAAATCCATTAGCTATAGGCAGTAAAAGCCAACCCTATAAATAACAATATGACGCAAAGTAAATTCAAATATTTCTTTTGAGGCATATTCCGGTTCCCTCGTTCTATTTTTTTTTTTCTCACTTGTTTAGTAGCAGAAACTAAACCAATGTTAGCTTAGTGTTACAGTATGGACTGTCACTACGGTCTCTACACACACAGCAGTAGAGGCCTGTGGAGCATTTTATCATATTATTTAATATTCCCCATAGCGCTATGTGATTAAACAGAAACACACATTACCATTCCTATTTTATATTGGAGGAATCCAGTCCAAGACGGTAAACGGTTAGTACCAGGTGGGAAAACAAGAGCAAAACTGTAGCTCAAAGTTAGATGTTCTGATTCCGAGTCTTCTTCTCCCCCCACCCCCAAAATACCACTGAGATCATCCTACATTTTAAAATATTTCTTTAGGAATGTTTTTTTTTTTTAAAGATTTTATTTATTTATTTGACAGAGAGAGACTACAAGTAGGCAGAGAGGCAGGCAGAGAGAGAGAGGAGGAAGCAGGCTCCCTGCTGAGCAGAGAGCCCGATGCGGGACTCGATCCCAGGACCCTGAGATCATGACCTGAGCCGAAGGCAGCAGCTTAACCCACTGAGCCACCCAGGCGCCCCTTTAGGAATGTTTGATGTGAGTTGTTGAGAAGGTATGGAATAAAAGTCTTCTTCATCACCATCTCCCTTGTGCAATATACATAGCTCCAAGCTCTTAAAATGCTTTAATGAAAAATAAATTTTATTAAATCTATTTCTTTTTTAAAAAAATATTTTATTTAGTTTGCAGAGAGAGCGAGAGAGAGCACAAGCAAGGTAGCAGCAGGCCGAGGGAGAAGCAGGTCCCTGCTGAGCAAAGAGCCTGATGCTTGATCCCACAAACCTGGGATGATGATCTGAGTGAAAGACAGACACTTAACCCACTGAGCTACCCAGACATCCCTATTAAATCATTTCTATTTTAACCAAATTTTAGATTTGTTTCCCTAGAACAGAATGGCTCTCCTAGAGTAGATACTGTTGACAGAAAGGAGAGGGATTTAAGTTCATCTTCATGGCTTAAAAGGCCATATAAGCACAACATTTCTTCACTGGGCCCATGAAACAAACCCCCTGTGGATTACAAATTGCCTCTTCCACTGATTTTATAGTAGAGAGCCAGAATAATTTTCCTTGCTCTTATTAGTTTCTGCAACAAACAACTGCAATTTCTGCAGCCTGGAGAGTAAAAGAAAAAAAAATTCTTATGTAAGGAAATTTCATCCATTTCCTCTAATTGCATTTGCTTCTTATTTGGCTTCAGGCCCTTGGCCATGTACAAATAAAGCATCTTTGCACAGGAATGACAGGGATAAGGAAAGTGTGCGTACGGAAATAGCAGCCTTCTATCTGAACACAGGACTTTCCACCTGCTTACTGCTCACCAGGTGCTTTTCTCTCTGCTAACTTGAAATCAATCAGCCCAGACTGAGAGCAGAAAGTTCATGTCAGCACTGGGGATTTAGAATGCAAAGACTTGAAAAATCACTGAGGTATCAAATACATATCTTAGTGTCTCTATGTTCGCTTTCTGGCAAGATGCTGTCAGAAATTTCATTGGAACAAAATAGGGTCAAAACTATTAATCACTGTTTTTTAAGTAAAAGCAAAAAAATGTTTACAAAATAATGGCAAACATTCTACTGTTAACAATAATTATTATAATTTATTGAGCAATTACTCTGTCCCAGACCCTATGTGAAGAGCTTTACATACATTGTCTTAACTAACCTCCTAGCCATCCGAGGAAATAGGTATGATCATCCTCATTTTGTATAGGAGGAAATGGGGTTTAAATTCACTCACTAGCAGGTCACTGAGCTAGCATTTAAACTCCTTCAACTGTAGAATTTCAAAAATCTTGAAGCACTGGATTAAATTGCCCAATAATAATAACAAGGCATATACATGCGATTAATATTAATAGACGGTTTGTTGATCATTATTTTCAGAGGCTATATTTTGTTTAGCATTTGCCAATTTGCATTATTAATAGTTCTAATGGATGATTTTCTAAACCACATTTTAAAAAAAAAGATCAGTTGCAAGAAACTTGAGGTAGACTGAGGCACTTAATGTTGTTTTCGAATCCCTAAAGGCCTAAAGAAAGTATTTAAATCTCAAACCACACCTGATGGCTTTGTCATGTGTGAACTTGGCTGCGGTGAACTACATCTCCCAGAATTTCTTTTATTATATGTTTTCCGTTAGAGTGGACCACAACTGAGATTCTTAGGGGGTTATTTGGAGAGCCAGCCAGTTCACACAGAGATTAAAACCCTGTAACACATGTATCTCCTACTGGCTCTACTTCTCTGATTTAACCCTAATGGAAACAGTAAGTTAGATAAACACAATGGGTTGAATTTCTTGTTATTTCATTATTTATAAGAACTAGAGCTCTATTAATAGGTTCCATTTCATTTCAATAAAGATGACTCATAATTGAATCAAAACTTTGGATAACAGATCCAAGTAAATTACAAATCCATAATAAATGGTCAATATCAGAGAGACAGGATACAATTTTGTTCAATTTATTTTGTTCAATTAATTAAATTTTCTCTTATGCCAATAAGTAGCAATGAAGATTGGGATTATGATTTTTTATAACATTTAAACTATTTTATTTTGAATTAAATACTTTTAACATTCCTATTTTTCCCTTTCCCTTGAATCAGAAAAAAGATTCAAGAGACCAGTGGGGTGGGGAAGAGGAGTATAAAGAGATTCTGAATCCATTTTTTGGTATACAATTACAAAAAAAGATATTCTGGCTATTATTCTATATATTTCTTAATCCATACTCCCACTGGTTGCTCTCAAAATAGAACATTCACAGTGGGAAAAAGGGCCCAGTGGAGGAGCCATCTCTATCTTGTAACCACAGTCACAAGGCCATGGCCCCACAGTAAGTCTGTAGATTCTCATCTGGACATCATAAAATCCCTCTAATAATACTTGACACCTATTTTCAAAGGAATTTATTTCTAAAATCCGGCTGTTTTGTGCTAAGTTAATTCAGAAGGGCATGAGGGAACACAGGATGCATTAAGGAACTGCCATTGCTATAGCAACCAAAAGGAGAATTATAATTAATTATTTTTAACCCATATGTATATTTTATAGGAACATTTGAAAGGAAGGAAGTAGAACTCAGGAAGCTAAGCAACAGACTGGGAACTACATGTGATTTGAAAGCTTTCTTCCTAACTGTGTTACTAATCAGATAAATACTTCCCTATCATCCTCCTTCTGACCAACAGTGGGGAAATACCCTCGCCTAATGTGTGGGATTCCTATGGGGAAATACTAATGGACTGCACTAGAAAGCCTTCTGCAAACTGAGATCTCTCACAAAATGCTTCACAGTAAAAATGGGTCTCTTTCTCATACTCTGTAAACTCATCAAGGGCTTGAACTTGATGGCCAAATCATCTTCTGTGCTATTTCAAGACATTCTCTTAGGAAAAAAATAAAAAAGATCTTATAGACACGGAGTCCTAAGTAAATTGAGAGCGCACAGCTTGAAACTCTGTTTTCTGCTCCCCTAAGAGATACCATCACCCCTGCCCAGTTCTGAGTCCAAACAGAATTTTATAAAACATTTTCTCACCCACTAATGACAGAAATAAGTAGAGAAAGACCTTATAAATATACATCAAACCTACTAGAAATAACTTTTTTTTTAAGATTTTATTTATTTATTTGAAAGAGAGAGACACAGCAAGAGAGGGAACAGAAGCAGGGGAAGTGGGAGAGGGAGAATCAGGCTTCGGCCCAATGCGGGGCTCGATCCCAGGACTCTGGGATCATGACCTGAACTGAAGGCAGACGCTTAACGACTGAGCCACTCAGGTGCCCCTAGAAATAACTTCTTAAGACTCTCTGTGAACTCTCTGAATAAAATTGTGTTTTCTTTTCCAGCCTCAGCCTGCATATATTAGCCTATCCAGAACTAATATGTCTGATGAGTTATTTCAATTTCAATCTTGGTTCACATCCTCAGGTCAGGCTCTCATTAAAGATTCATTTGAAAGCAACTAGTTATATTAGCAACCTCAATGTATACTTCCAACTTTTAATAAGATACTAAAAACCAGTGATACCTCACTCCTACAGACTACCATTTAGGTCTGTCGGTGAAAAGACATAAATTTCCTTTCCACAACTTTTGTATAACATACAAACTCACATAACTATCATTTTCTGGTATGTAAATGTGTACCAATAAACTCCAAAAGAAATAGTCATCCTAACTTATATACCCTGAACAAACCAATTTTCCCCACTGCATCGTATATGTAAAGCTTATTATAGCCATTTGGGTGGAGGTAGCCTTGCCAATGTGTGCAATAATCAGAGCTAAGATCAAGATAATAGAATTATAAAAACTCTGAGCTTTTTTAGCATAATGCTACTTATAACCATCATGGATGTACGTATCTCTCTGCTCTCCAAACACCTGAAGGTTGGATCTCTGCTCTGAATTTTGCTGTGATGAGGGCTCACCTACCAGATCCAATCCACAATAATGGTCTATGTAGCCTTTGGAGAGTGAGGATTTATACCTAAAAGACAAGTAATGGATCATCAGAGACACTTAGATTCTTCTGTCCCTACCCCCAAAAAGTAGCATATTAACAAGACAGGTTAATTTGATTAAATAGTTTTATGCTGGGTATTCTTTTATTATGTTGAATAATTATAGAAATAAGTAATTTTAAAAGATTATTTCAACTTATTAATGGAAAAAACACAAGACGACTCACTGGTCTTAGGACCTACCCTCACCCCACCCCCACAAAGTAAGTCTTATTTCTCAAATTCATCTTTTAATTATTCCCTTCAAATAAAATGCAGTTGTATAGGTTAAAAAAAAATAGCAAAACGAAAGACATACATGACTGGTCACCATACCTTAACCAATAATTCAGTGATATTGACTGACTTGCCTTCCTAAACTTCATCAGGTTTTCCCTTCTCTCACACTCAACTTGTGAGGCAAAGCTAACAGTGATCCTTTAAGGGATTACCTATATTCTGTATTTATACCATGTGCCAGTGTCAAATGAGAATAGAACCATGTATCTTCAGTTCCATACTTACAAAATGTCCACAGACAAACTAGAAAGGTTCTAATGTCCCTTTCCCCTAAAAGTGCGGTCTGGGACAAGCCAGCATCCAACTGGAGATAACATTAGTCTCATTCTCTTTATCATTTTAAGGATCTAGAAGTGTTTCTCTCGAATTATCTTCCCTTGAGTTTTTTCTTAGTATTGAGTAAGAATCTCAAATGGAAGTTAATAGGTTTGTACCTTCTTGGTAGTATCGCCAAAGAAGCTATGAATAGAATGGCCATGTGAGTGAACTATGCTGACACGAGTCCTCGAGACCCAACAGAAACTTGCAGGGAGAATCTTCACAAAGGATTAAAACACTCTATAACTTAAGAGATTCTCTGCTTGTGGTCCTGAGAAGCTTCCTTAACTTTCAGCTATTTCCCTTGTATATCCTGTGCCACAGGTACCGTACTCCATATACATCACAAATTTCCTGGCCTAATATTCCTAAATATGATATTTCCTTTTCCTAAAAGACCTTTTTACCAAATGTCAACATATTCAAATACTTTGCATCTTTCAAAGGCTAGTTCATATGTGGCTTTCTCTACAGAATCTTCTCTACCTTCTGAGTCTGCCTCACCCCTACTCTGCTTTATTGAAGGGTGACTGACAAATAAGATTGTATATATTTAAGGTGTACAATGTGATGATTTGGTGTATGTATACATTGTGAAATGATTACTATAATCAAGTGAATGAACACATCCATCACTTCACACAGTTCATTCTATCCCTGTGTGTGTGTGTGTGTGGTGAGAACAGTTAAGATCCTACTTTCACAGGAAATTTCTACAGTATTTTTTTAAGATTTAAATTCCAGTTAGTTTAAATTTCAGTTAGTTAACATATAGTGTACTATTAGCTTCAAATGATTCAGCACTTCTGTACGATACCCAGTGCTCAGCACAGATGTCACTCCCTACTCCCCATCACCTTTCAACCTTCTCTCTGCCTACCTCACCTCTGCTAACCCTCAAGTTCATTCACAATAGTGAAGAGTCTGTTTCTGGTTTGCCTCTCTCTCTTTTTTTCCCCTTTGCTTGTTCATTCTGTGTCTTAAATTCCACATATGGTATTTGTCTTCCTCTGACTGACTTATTTCACTTAGCACAATACTCCTTAGCTCTGTCCATGTCATTACAAATGGCAAAATTTCACTTTTTAATGTCTGAGTAATATTTCATTCTATATGTATGCTATATGTAATATATATCTCATATATACATATACTCTATATATAAATGTATACCTTCTCTTCTTTATCTATTCATCAGTCGATACTTGGGCTATTTCTATAATTTGGCTATTGTAGATAATATTTCTATAAACATCAGGGTGCACGTATACCTTTGGACTAGTATTTTTGCATTATTTGAGTAAATACCTAATAGTCCAATTGCTGGATCACAGAGCAGTTCTATTTTTAGCTTTTTGAGGAACCTCCACAATGTTTTCCAGAGTAGCTGAACCAATTTGCATTCCCAGCAACAGCACAAGAGAGGTAACCTTTCTCCACATCCTTGCCAACACCTGTTGATTCTTGTGTTGTTGACTTTAGCCTTTCTAACAGGTGTTAGGTGATACCTCATTGTAGTTTTGATTTGTATTTCCCTATTGATCTGTGATGTTGAGTATCTTTTCATTTGTCTGTTGGCCATTTATGTATCTTCTTTAGAAAATGTCTATTCATGTTTTTACCCATTTTTTAACTGGAATATTGTTTTTTGGGTTTGAGTCGTAAGAGTTCTTTAAAGATTTTGGATATTAACCCTGGATGTCATTCACAAATATCTTCTCCCATTCCATAGGTTTTCTTTTAGTTTTGTATACTGTTTGCTTTGCTGTGCAGAAGCTCTTTATTTTGATTACATCCCAATACTTTATTTTTGCTTTTGTTTCTCTTGCTTCAGGAGACATATCTAGAAAAAAACTGCTATGGCCAGTGTCAAAGATGTTACCAACTGTGTTATCTTCTAGGATTTTAATGGTTTCAGTTCTCATAATTATGTCTTTAATCCATTTTGAATTTATTTTTGTGTAGGGTATAAGAAAGCAGTCCTGTTTCATTCTTTTGCATGTGGCTGTCCAGTTTTCCCAACACTATCACAATCTTTGTTGAAGTGATTGTGTTTTTCCCAAAAATATTCTTTCTTGTTTTGTTGAAGATTAATTGACCATGTAATTGTGGATTCATTTCTGGGTTTTCTGTTCTATTGATCTATGTGACTATTTTTGTGCCAACACCATACTGTCTCAATCATTACAGCTTTGTAATATAACTTGAAGTCTGGAATTATGATGTCTTCATCTTAATTCAAACATGAATTATGAATGAATTCATAACAAAGCTTTGTTTTTCCTTTTCTAGGCTGCTTGAGCTCTTTCCACTCTTTTGTGGTTCCTCACACTTTTAGGATTGTTTGTTCTAGTTCTGTGAAAGATGTTAGTATTTTGATAGGGATTGCATTAAATGGTATAAATTACTTTGGGTAGTATAGACATTTTAACAATATTTGTTCTTCCAATCCATGAGCATGGAATGTTTTTCCATATCTTTGTGTCGTCTTCAATTTCTTTCATCAGTGTTTTATGGCTTTTAGTGTACAAGTCTTTCACCTCTTTGGTTAGATTTATTCCTAAGTATCTTACTGATTTTGGTGGAATTGTAAAGGGGATTGATTCCTTAGTTTCTTTTTCTTCTGCTTCATTGCTGGTGTATAGAAATGTAATAGATTTCTGTATGTTGATTTTGTAGCCTACTGAGCTCCTTTATCAGCTCTAGAAGTTTTTTGGTGGCATCTTTCAGATTTTCTAGATAGAATATCAGGTCATCTGCAAATAGTGAAAGTTTGACTTCTTCCTTACCAGTCTGGTTGCCTTTTTTTTTTTCCTTGTCTGATTACTGTGGCTGGGACTTCCAGTACTCTGCTAAATAAAAGTGGTGAGTGTAGATATCCCTGTCTTATTTCTGATCTTAGAGAAAAGCTCTCAGTTTTCCCTCTACTGAGGACGATATTAGCTGTGGTTTTGTCATATATGGCCTTAATTATGTTGAGGTATGTTCCCTCTAAATCTACTTTTTTGAGGGTTTTTATCATGAATAGATGTTGTACTTTGTCAGATGCTTTTTCTGCATCTATTAAAATGATGGTTCTTATCCTTTCTTTTACTAATGTGATGCACAGGTCAATTTATTTGTGAATATTGAACCACCTTGCAACCCAGGAATAAAGCCCACTTGATCACGGAGAATGATGTTTTTTAAATATATTATTAACGCTAGTCATGCCGTACATTAGATCTCCAGAACATACTCATCTTAGAAGTTAAAGTTTGAATCCTTTGACCAACATCTCCCCCATTCTCCTCCTACCCTTAAAACCTCAACCCCCAGCCAAAAAAAAACCACCTCAACCCCACTGCCAAATTAGGTAATAATTTCTTCTTCATCTTTACACTTTTGTTAATCTATAGTTTTCTGTGGCTCTTGCCACTTTATACTCTGACTTTAGTTTATGTATGTCAATATTTTACCTTTTTTAAGCTCCTCTTTTCAAGGTGGAGGCCATGTTTAGTATGTGATAAATACATATTTAGGATGGAGCTCACAGAACAGACTTTAAGAATCATTTCTATGGAAGCTTTTGATCTTGATAAAGTCCCAAAATTCATTTTCACTTTTGTTTTCTTTGCCTTTGGAGACATGTCTTGAAAAAAGTTGCTGTGGCTGATATCGAAGTAACTATTGCCTATGTTCTCCTCTAGGATTTTGGTAGATTCCTGCTTCACATTGAGGTCTTTTATCCATTTCGAGTTTATCTTTGTGTATGGTGTAAGAGAATGGTTGAGTTTCATTCTTCTACATATAGCTGTCCAGTTTTCCCAGCACCATTTATTGAAGAGACTGTCTTTTTTCCACTGTATATTTTTTCCTGCTTTGTCGAAGATTATTTGACCATAGAGTTGAGGGTCCATATCTGGGTCTCTACTGTGTTCCACTGGTCCATGTATCTGTTTTTGCACCAGTACCATGCTGTCTTGGTGATCACTGCTTTGTAGTAAAGCTTGAAATCAAGCAACGTGCTGCCCCAGTTTTGTTTTTCTTTTTCAACATTTCCTTAGGAATTCGGGTTCTCTTATGGTTCCATACAAATTTTATGATTGTTTCTTCCAGCTTTTTGAGAAATGCCAGTGGAATTTTGATTGGGATGGCATTGAAAGTATAGATTGCTCTAGGCAGTATAGACATTTTAACAATGTTTATTCTTCTGATCTATGAGCATGGAAGGGTCTTCCATCTTTTTGTCTCTTCTTCAATTTCTTTCATGAGTGTTCTGTAGTTCCTTGAGCACAGATCCTTTACCCCTTTAGTTAGGTTTATTCTCAGGTATCTTATGGTTCTTGGAGCTATAGAAAATCGAATCGATTCTCTCATTTCCCTTTCTATATTTTCATTGGTAGTGTATAAGAAAGCAACTGATTTCTGTGCATTGATTTTGAATTCTGCCACATTACTGAATGAGTTACAGTATGAGTTCTAGTAGTTTGGGGGTGGAGTCTTTTGGGTTTTCCATATAAAGTATCATGTCATCTGTGAAGAGAAAGTCTTTGACTTCTTCATTGTCAATTTGAATACCTTTTATTTCTTTTTGTTGTCTGATTGCTGTTGCTAGGACTTCTAGTACTATGCTGAACAAGGTGGTGAGAGTGGACATCCTTGTCATGTTCCTGATCTCAAAGGGAAGGCTGTCAGCTTTTCCCAATGAGGATAATATTCGCTGGGAGTTTTTCATAAATAGATTTTATAAAGTTGAGGAATGTTCTCTCTACCCCTACACTTTGAATCATTTTAATCAGGAAAGATGCTGTATCTGGTCAAATGCTTTTTCTGCATCAACTGAGAGGACCATGTGATTATTCTCTTTTCTCTTACTGATTTGTTCTCTCACATTGATTGATTTGCAAATGTTGAACCACGCTTGCATCCCATGGATAAATCCCACCTGGAACAGTCAACAAAACAAAGGCAACTTTCGGAAGGGAAGAAGATATTCGCAAATGACACTACAGACAAAGGGCTGATATCCAAGATTGTAAAGAATTCCTCAAACTCAACACACACAAAACAGATAATCACATCAAAAAATGGGCAGAAGACATGAACAGACACTTCTCCAAAGACATACAAATGGCTAACAGACACATGAAAAAATGTTCATCATCATTAGCCAGCAGGGAGATTCAAATCAAAACCACAGTGAGATACCACCTTGAGCCAGTCAGAATACCCAAAATTAACAAGACAGTAAAAAACATGTGTTGGAGAGGATGTGGAGAAAGGGGAACCCTCTTACACTGCTGGTGGGAATGCAAATTGGTGCTGCCACTTTGGAAAACAGTGTGGAGATTCCTTAAGAAATTAAAAATAGAGCTACCCTGACCCTGCAATTTCACTACTTGGATTTACCCCAAAGATACTGATGTGATGAAAATAAGGGCCATCTGTACTCATATGTTCATAGCAGCAATGGCCACAGTCGCCATTCAACAGGTGAATGGATAAAGAAGATGTAGTCCATATATATAATGGAGTATTATGCCTCCATTAGAAAGGATGAATACCCAACTTTTTTATCAACATGGGAGATTATGCTGACTGAAATAAGTCAAGCAGAGGAAGTCAATTATCATATGGTTTCACTTACTTGTGGAGCATAAGGAATAACATGGAGGACATTGGGAGATGGAGTGGAGAAGTGAGTTGGGGAAAATTGGAGGGGGAGACCAACCATGAGAGACTATGGACTCCAAGAAACAAACTGAGGGTTTTGGAGGGAAGGGGGCTGGGGGGTCAGGTGAGCCTGGTGGTGGGTATTATGGAGGGCACATATTGCATGGAGCACTGGGTGTGGTGCATAAACAATGAATTTTGGAGAAAAGAAATAAAATAATATAAAATGGAAAAAAAGAGAATCATTTCTACAGGAGTATGTATCTTCATATGGATTTTCAGAAGACAGCCTTCTTAATGGAAAGAAATTAATCTCCCATGTTACGATTTTGGCAAAAGAAAGGAAGATCCACAATGAAAAATTCCAGTCTTGTTTTCAACATACATCACAGGCTATGAAACCCTTTCCAAGGTCTACAAAAACAGTAGACCTGATCAGTAATTCTCTAGCCAGCTATGCATGAAAGGTCTACCTCCTGCGATAACCTGCTCACTCCCCACCCAGCACAAGACACCCCTTTGTATCTAATACTGAAGCATCTTTGAGAAGTTATTACCA
Source organism: Mustela lutreola (assembly GCF_030435805.1). NCBI lineage: Eukaryota > Metazoa > Chordata > Mammalia > Carnivora > Mustelidae > Mustela > Mustela lutreola. Next base: position 75,045,242 of record NC_081297.1, on the reverse strand, counting down.
ATATCCATGTTCCAAAAGCTTATAGCTCTTGTTTCCTTCAATTATTTTATAATAGCTTTGTTAAATTCAAAATTTTGACTGTCTGGTTCCAAAGTTCCTAGGCCATCAATAATTTTGAAAACCTAAGAAAGTAGTATACTTAACAACTTTCAGCTCACAGACACTTTGATTGTCTGATAAAAGTCATGGGTCCTACCTCTTGAAGAATGCAAAATCAATATAGGGTCATGAGGGTCACAAAGGTTCTAAAACTCATGCATAGACCCAAGATTACAGATCCTTGGTCATATTCATTATATAAGTTGAATGAGCCTTGAGTTAGGAATGACTGTAACAGAATCTGATGAATTTTTGTCTCTGAAACACTGTATTTTCCAGACTCAGATATATAAAAACAAGGTTCACAAAGAAATTAACATTTCTTTGGCTTATATTTTTCTGGGAAGAAAGTGAAAATCAGAGCAACCTAAAATTCATCAGAGCAATCTAAAATTCATCATTCTTGGACCACCAACACTGTTAACACTAGAGAAATACAAAAATTTATAGGAGCTTTTCAAATAATCCATTATAAAACATGAGACATATTAGTGAAGCTTAGTTGGAAGGCACAACTAACATTTATTGAGTATCTACTATGGACCAGTCTCTTATCATTCACTGTGTAATCAAATGCTTATGAACTTTCCAATTTTACTAAAGAAAAAACTGAAACTCAGGGAGGAAAGGTAACCTGCCTCCTATGCACATAGAAAAAGTAGACACAGGAAACAACCACAGAATTTTCAGTTCACATTCTTCTCCTTAATCATGAAGTTAATAATTCTTTGCTTGTAACTATAAGACCAGGGTTTGTTTGTTTTCATTTATCAACATGATAGAATTTGGGCAATAATAACAACTTACAACTGCTTCCATAAATCAAGTGCCTGTTGCTCATAAAAGTTAAAAAAAAAAAATCTTTCTTGTTAAGTGGGCTATAGCAGAGCATAGAGAAAGGTCAGAAAATGAAGCCTGTCTGAGTGCAAGAGCTTAGAGAAAAATGAGATGATGGGATGTAATTATGGGTGGAAGTATTTAATGGAGGCAATAAAGTTAATATCTTCTGGTCAAATAAAAACTTGCTTAGAAGAGCTGTTTCCTCAATTTTACAACTTTCTAAAGAAAGACGTATACAGCAACAGCCCAAACTCTTACAGTGCTCCTGGAATTTGCTCAAAAAAGAACTTGGTTAGGGCATTACCAATCATTCTTCTAAGATCTATAGATCGTCTTTTCAGGCCTTAAACACAGGGATGACACCTGACTTTATTTAGATAGTGAAATTGATAGAAAATCTAAAAGTCAAAGGTCTCTAATGCCCTCAGCTTCCAACACTTCAGAACAGAAATCTATACTATATATTTAATTAATAAATAAAAATTATTTATGTATTTATTTATAAATAAGAACAGAGAAATTTTTTAAGTTAAAAATCAATATATTATTTGAAAAGGCAAAAGAAAAGAAAAATTATAGATTTATATTTTAATTTGCTTTGACCTACCTATGTTCTACTGGAATCTCAACATACAAAGGTAAGCATGCCACTTCTAAAGAGGGTCCCCCATCCAGATGGCCAACAGACACATGAAAAAGTGCTCCACATCTCTTGGCATCAGGGAAATAAAAATCTAAACCACAATGAGATACCACCTCACACCAGTCAGAATGGCTAAAATTAACAAGTCAGGAAATGACAGATGCTGGCGAGGATGCGGAGAAAGGGGAACCCTCCTACACTGTTGGTGGGAATGCAAGCTGGTGCAACCACTCTGGAAAACAGCATGGAGGTTCCTCAAAAAGTTGAAAATAGAGCTATCCTATGACCCAGTAATTGCACTACTGGGTATTTACCCTAAAAATACAAACATAGTGATCCAAAGAGGCACACGCACCTGAATGTTTATAGCAGCAATGTCCACAATAGCCAAAGTTTGGAAAGATCCTAGATGTCCATCAACAGATGAATGGATAAAGAAGAGGTGGTATATATACACAATGGAATACTATGCAGCCATCAAAAGAAATGAAATCTTGCCATTGGCAACGACGTGGATGGAACTAGAGGGTGTTATGCTTAGCAAAATAAGTCAATCAAAGAATGACAACTATCATATGATCTCCCTGATATGAGGAAGTGGAGATGTAACGTGGGGGGTATGAGGGGTAGGAAAAGAATAAATGAAACAATATGGGATCAGGAGGGAGACAAATCATAAGTGACTCTTAATTTCACAAAACAAACTGATGGTGGCCAGGGGAAGGGTGGTAGGGAGAGGGTGGTGGGGTTATAGACATTGGGGAGGGTATGTGCTATGGTGAGGGTTGTGAAGTGTGTAAACCTGGCGATTCACAGACCTGTACCCCTGGGGTTAATAACACATTATTTATTAAAAAATAAAAATAAAAAAGAGTGTCTCCTTAGTACAGGCATAGATCAGTCTACCTTCACTCTTGGCAAACATCATGTGATTTTACAAATGACATCGTTGCTTCTCTGTATGGAAAATATTAAACACTTATTACGGTCAGCTGATTAAGTTAAAACCTGCATTTAGAAATCTCTCTGGGGGGCACCTGGGTGGCTCAGTGGATTAAGCCTCTGCCTTCAGCTCAGGTCATAATCTCAGGGTCCTGGGATCGAGTTCCGCATCAGGCTCTCTGCTCATCAGGGAGACTGCTTCCTCCTTTCTCTTTCTGTCTGCCTCTCTGCCTACTTGTGATCTCTGTCTGTCAAATAAATAAATAAAATCTTAAAAAAAAAAATCTCTCTGGAATTTTGAAATAGTAAAGACAGAGGGAATATATCTTGTTCTTACAACTAGATGCTTGCAGTGTTATGGCATCGTTCATCAGTCCTTCAAGTAAGAGATCATGTAAGAAAGAAAGACTACAAAAAGTTAAATGATTATACAAGAGTATAGGGAGTAACATTTCATCTTTCCATAACTTTGTGAGATATTAAGGTTTCCATTTTACAGGTGTAACAATCAAATTTAGAGAATGTTAGAAACTCGAAGTCATGTGAAAAATGGAAAAAATATGGAAGATACCCATGTCAATTGTCTAGCATAGAGCCTGGTACAGTAGGCAGGTAATAAAGACCACATGACAAATATAGAGACGATACAAAGGAGGGAAGCAGGAAGAGAAGAAGCAACGCCAACATAAAATCTTTCTTTTCTGATGATATAATTACTTCTAGTAAGAGGGAAGAAGATTCTCATTTCCAGATGCTTACAGCTTATTTATTATTGCATATTAACATACTTTCAAACATTGAAATATCTAAGAAATAAAAACACAGTAAGAAATGTCCAGGCTGGCTGAGCCTGGGTGGTTCAGTCAGTTAAGCAACTACTCTTGGTTTCGGTTCAGGTCATGATCTTAGGGCTGTGAGATCAGGCCTGTGATGGGATCCGTGCTCAGCATGGAGTCTGCTGGAGACTCTTTCTCCCTCCCTCTCTGCTCCTCCCCCTGCTGGCAGAGCTCCCTCTCTTTCTTTCTTTCCCTCTCTATCTCAAATAAATAAGTAAGTAAAAAAAAAAATTTTTTTTAAAGGAATATCCAGATTCTTAGGGCACCTATGTGGCTCACTTGGTTAAGCATCCGACTCTTGATTTCGGCTCAGGTCATAATCTTGGGGACGTGAGATGGTGCCCCATCTTGGACTCTGTGCTCAGCAGAGCATATGCTTGAGATTCTGTCTTTCCCTCTCCTACTGCCCCTCCTTAGCTCTCTCTCTCTCAAATAAACAAATAAAACTTTAAAAAAGAAACATCCAGATTTTTGATATACAATTGTATTCTTTATTCAGTTCAATATAAAATAGTAAGTATTAATTAAAAATATAATATAGATTCCTGCCCTCAAGGTGTTTGCTGGGAGGGAGGGTAAAGGTTTATATACACCATACAAATACTGAATTCTATGCTCAGAAAATAATCATGTGCCAAAATGCCTGAAACAGATAGAAAGTGCCATGGAGTGGAGGTTTAAAAAAAAAAAAGGGGGGGGGAGAGAGAGAGAGAAGACTAGGTAGGCTAGAGTAAGCAGAAAAATGTCAGAGAACTGAGAAGTAGCACTTTCCTTAGGTAGATGGGTAGCAAACAGAAACATGTGCAACGAACAGGCAAGAATGAGTAAGATACATGCCAGAAGACACAATTGACTAGAGTAGAAAATTCATGCTGGAAGTTAGGATATAGGTTTGGACTAGAGGCATGGGCATTTCGCTCTATGTGTTTAGAACAGATCTAGTAAGGAGAGAAGCCATTATAGTTCTATTACCAGAGCGCATGCAACATGTATGGGGTCAGCTGTCTGATTCACTGCATTCTGCATGCTTTTGCTGCAAAGGAATACTGCCAACAAGGCGCTTGGGTAACAGCAAATCAGCTTTTGCCGTTAGCTAAGCTGTACCAATGTTGGTTTTATTTCTTGAGCCCAATTTTCTTTTATATTTATTTTAGTTTTCCAAGCTTTAATTTTTGCATTTTCTTTTAAAGTGTTTTTGTTGTTGTTGTTGTTGTTGTTGTTGTTGTTTGTCCCCCACCCCGGGTCTCCTGACAGCTTTTTTCAAAGTGTTTTTTCTTCTTTGAAGATTTTATTTAATTATTTGGGAGAGAAGGAGAGAGGGACAGAGATAGCAATAGAGATAGAAAGGGAGCACGAGCGGGGAGGAGAGAGAGAAGAGCTTCCCATTGAGCAGGGAGCCCAGTGAGGGACTTGATCCCAGGACGCCGGTATCATGACCTGAGCTGAAGGCAATCGCTTAACTACTGATCCACCCAGATGCCCCTAAAGAAGTATTTTCTGACTTTTTTCAAATATCCATTTTAGGTTTGCTTTGAAGAAAGCTTTTAGAAATTTGATCATTGTTACTAGTCATGTATACCAGAACCTGACATATGATATGGCTTTCATTTCTTACTCGAGATCTGAATCTTTTCCTTTTGATCTGTTCAACAGTACTCACAGAACTCATACCAGCCAAGACGTTTAATTAAAGCCAAAATTTAATAGACACCAGCTTGGCTAACAAAACATAATTACATTATGAATTTTAACTTTAATAAAACTTCATTAAAAGGAACAGTAAAATATTCTGAGGAGTAAAAAAGAAACTTGAAAGCTTACTTTCACTACATACTTTATCTCAACCATATCTGGTTTTTCTTACTTCAACTCACATTAAATTAAATTTTTTTATATTAGAATAACTTTTCATTTATTGATTGTCTATGCACTAGATCCTGTTATATCTTTCTAAAAACCTTCTTTCATGCAATCATCTGAGCAACTCTGTTGATAAGAATTTTTATCTCAATTGAACAGATGAGGAACTGAAGCTCAGCGAACTTCTAGAACTTTCCCAAGAATTCTCAGTCAGCTGGATGGGTCAACTGCTCCAGTTCTAAATCCACAACTCTGTTCACTGCCCCATGATGCTTCTTCCATCATAGGAGATTATACTGTGATTTCAAATTTATTACCATTTAGCTTCAAGTAACATCTTAATATTATCTTTAAACTGGAAAGGTATTCCTACATTAACGATCTGTCTTTTCTAAAGAAGTAGAAGTAAAAATTAACTTCAAAATAATCCTCCATGAAGCAAGTAATACATTATATGTTAATAAAAAATAATTATCCTTCAACATGTTTAGAAAAATTCTTATATGCAGACTGCTGTGGGCCCATCTATAAATAAATGGTAAATCAGGAGTGAGCTGAGGGTTACTAAAGATTAACTGCTCAGCAGTTCCTTACATTCTCCATTCTCCAGAAAACAGTCTGTTTTGGATGTATTAATTTTGGATGTATTAATTAGACAGAAAAAAAAATTCCTTGTCAACCAAAAAGTTTACTAGTACTGAACACAGACACGTACTAAACAAAGAAATGGCCAATTCTCTTAGTTTAAATAATCAGATTCTTTATTCTACCCAAGGTCATTCAATTAGAAAGACGCATTTAACACAGAGGTTAAAGAAATCAGTTCTGAGAAGTAGGAAGAATTAATTTGCTTTTCATAAATTAATTTTCAAGTTGGCACTTCTCAACATAGCTGTTTGCTGAGATGGAAGAGTTTTCTTTCCTTTAATTCAATTTGATAATAATTTGAAAGGCCTGATTGCATTTTTCCATTTGTGTTTGGCCTTCAAAAAGCCTAAATTTCACAGTAGGAAGTAGATTTATTTACACCTCCATTGACTGACATTTCCCCAGTTGTCAAACAGACCAGACTCTACTGGAAAATGAAGTATACAAACAGGCAAAATTCTTGCATTTCTTAAGCTTTCTCAAAGTTTGGCACCTAGAGCAGTAAAGAGCTCAGGTGGACTCCATGCAGTGATAGAAAAGGCATTGCTCTGTGCTGAACACCTGCACTCTCACTCCAGCTTTGCACTCTAGGGCCAGCGGTATGACTTTAAGAAAGCCAGCTAGTGTCTCTAGGGCTCCATTTTCTCATTCACTCAACAAACGGCTGGACAGGGTTCTCATTGAATTCCCTTCTCCTCTATGACTAGCTGCAGTGAGCCTCCTGCCGATTGTGTGCAGACTTTGGAAATGCCATGCCTTTTCATTCAAAGCTCAAAAGCTGAGTAAGTGGTTCCCACTTTTGCATCCTGATAAGCTTCCGGGGTGGGGGGGGGGATTATCTACAGATCCACCCAGAAGTTTCCTTTGAAATTCAAGAACCTTTCAGGAAACACATACTTCATGACTCAAGACGTGATATTTGCCTAAATTTTTTTCTTAGTAACAAATGTAGGAGGGAGCTATAAAAAGCTGAATGGGAGATACATTCTTAAATTAGCTGTGGTAGTGGTGCTGGCTAGTCCCAGGAAACCTAAATGACATGGAAACTTGAAGCAACACTATACATTTGTCAAAACTGGACAGAGCAGCTACGCAAGGCTGATTGCTTTCTCACTGTCTGACGTAAATGATAGCTTCAGAGATTGAACGTGCTAGAGTCAAATGAAAAAAGGACCAGAATTTGGGAAGAAAACAGAAAATGAGTTTATAATTTCCTTTCAGCCAGGAAAATATCTATGAGGGGAAAAAAAGGTGAGTAAAAAAATCAAGAATTTCAGACTAAAATATATAATCAAAGAACTCAGCTCCTACCAATAGTCTGTTAGATATTTCTTAGCTCTGGTGAGTTTATAATACCAGCTGATCAATGATTAAAAAAAAAATTGGGATTAAAAAAACTAAACCTCTCTCTCTTTTTTTAAAGATTTTATTTATCTATTTGACAGAGAGAGAGAGAGATCACAAGTAGGTAGAGCAGCAGGCAGGGCGGGGTGGGGGGGGGGGCAGGAAGCAGGCTCCCTGCTAAGCAGAGAGCCTGATGTGAGGTTCAATCCTAGGACCCTGAGATCATGACCTGAGCTGAAGGCAGAGGCTTTAACCCACTGAGCCACCCAGGTGCCCCAAAGAGACTAAATCTTCTACAGACATCTATGTTCCGTTTTAGCTAAGATAACAGTTTAACCTGTTAAACTTACCAGGGGAAGCACTTATATGAAGTGACCAATTACCAGACACAGGATTAACAAACTTATTAGCTGTCAAGTTTCAAGGTATGTAAAATCTACTACTACTACTATTTCACATCCAATGGTATTTCGGAGCTTCCCAGAAAATGTTTTATTTATTTTCTTCAGAGATGCGCACAGGAAGTCTGCGACTGGGCAGGCCTGGTGTCATTGTCTCTCTCCGCACGTGAGAGATGGAAGGCCAGGAAGCCTTAAGCAACCTCTCCAAATTCCTCCAGTCAGTGAGAGGCAGAGGTGGGACTACAACTCATGCCCTCTGAGTAAATTCCCAAAAATGACTTGGGGAGAATATGTCCTTTAAGATCCATTCATACGAGTGCCTTGTTTTATGCTTTTATATGGCCGGAATCTTAGTTATCTAGTTTTCCAGGGTTCAGTCCCATTGCTAAATTTTTGAAAAGGAATGAATAGGGATGAAAAGTACACAGCTCTCTCCCCTTCGGGTGGCATCACTTTCCTTTCCTCCCATTCACAAAAGACCCTATTATATGTAGCGAATGATCCTGCAGTGGTAAGCCCAGGGATAATTCTAGCTCAGGGAAAGAATGGTAAAAATAGATCTTCCAACTGCTGAGCAAGGAGACATCATCAAAATCAACTACCTAGTGACTGGCCTCTAAGAGGCAAAGCAAGAGCTGCCCTTGCTACTTTACTCCCTGAAATCTTTACAAGCCTGATTTTCCCCTAACCGCTTTGGCTCTTCCTGCCGTGTTTGTGTGTGATTGTTGATTTGATCATTTTGAAGGGTTTAGTTTCATGGGGTAAACTCCCCAGTCTAGGTAACAAAATTAAAGGACAGACTGGGACCTAGGGTCTGTGCACTGCCTGGCCACTGGAGGAGGACGCAAAAAGATAAGGCCACAGATGTTGCCCACAGTGCATCCAATGCAGCTTATTTCCTAGGAAACTCCCAGGCAAGAAAGGAAGCAGCTTTTTAGAGATGGGCAAATGCTTGTTGTTTCAATGAGAGTCTTCTAACCCTTTCCTTTTCTCCCACTCCTGATTTCAAAACCACTGGCGAGCATTGATTATAAAATGTCCCTGGCACTTTGCTGCTCATTTATTTGATAATGTCTATGTGGGGCTCCTGCTTTCGAGCACTTCCAGGTAAGTACATTCCTAACTTTATATATATATATATATATATATATATATATATATATACTGGGATCACTGGTTTGACGCAAAAGTCACATACCCATGACCTCGAAGCATGTTTCCTCTAGCCATGAAGATTTTTGAAAAGATTGGCGATTTAGCCATCAGGAAGTTGCACATGAACATCTGAATTTTTTATTCTTGCTGGAAAAACAAAAAAATAGTGTTTGTTCATGCTATATCCACATTCCATCCTAGAAACCGTCTAGTGGGGCAAAATTCTGTTCTCAGGAAGCTTCAGTTATCTATCTTATCTGTGCATCCCAGATGGTCCTTTAAATGCTTTTCTACTGTTAGTAGGCACCTCAGAGGAAATCCCTCCCCAGTTTTAAGATGAACAAGCGAATCAGTCAGGTGTACCTCACCTCCTTTCCACACCGTTCCTACGTATCATCTTCTTCATGGCCCTTACCACCCTCTAAAATTACCCAGCTTACTTATTTGTTTGTATATTGACTATTTCCTCTGTAGAAAATTCTCTCTGCAAGAAGAATGATTATTTTACACTTTATTTATTTATTAATTTATTTATTTGAGAGAGAGACAGAAAGATCACAGGCAGGGGGAGAGGAAAGGCAGAAGGAGAAGCAGACTCTCCACCAAGCAGGGAGGCCAATGGGGAACTTGATCCGAGGACCCCATGACCTTAGCCAAAGGCAGACACTTAATGAACTGAGCCACTCAGGTGTCCCAAAATTTTCACTGTTGGTCATCCCTAGATACCTTGCACCTAGTACAGAGCCCAATACAGAGGAAACACTTTGCAAATGAATTTTTAGTGGCGTGGAAACAATGACTAGACTTGAAATATCAGCAGGAATGGTGAATAGTGCCTCTCTCAGCACAGGGAGACCAGAGGTGAGGATAAAAGATGAACACACGCATACAAATTTGATTTTTATTATTGCATGCATATAGTATTTTTATAAAAATCTGAAAACCAAAGAATGAAAAGAAACTTTCCTTTGAGTCAAAACAACCATTGTTTTCTAAGTTTGGAATTCTTGTTTAATGCAAAAGCCTGAAATGTACATCTCTAAGGAAACCAGAACCTTTACCTAAATAACCCAAGTAATTATTTGTGCACTTGCTTGTTTACAGATTTGGCCTTGACCTCTTCCATCTGGCTGCCAAGTAGACTAGTTGCAAGTATGGATTCTGGAGTCAAACAGTCCTGGATTCAAATCCTTGCTCTTCCACTTGTCACCTGCATGTCCTCGGCTCTCTGTACCTTAGATAGTCCTCCGCCATAAAATGAGGTCCCACAGAAAAGCAATTAACTCTGTATGCATATTATTAACTCTGATAAATTTCAGCTACTCTAATAATTACATATATTTCTAAGCTTCTATATGTTCCAATAATTTAAATCTCTGAAAGAGGGATAGCTCATCATCTTTTCTATGGCCATTAATTGAGCACCAACTACATGCCAGGAGCTGTAATGAATTCTGGGGAGACAAATAAAAATAAGACAAAAATGTGACTGTGAACCTAAGACGTTTAGATCTACATTCCTCGTGATCTCAGATGTCTAAATGTGGTAAATAACTAGAGCTGCTCTGAATACTCACCAGCCGCCTTCCTCCACGCAACTCTGGAATTCCACTAATATGCTTCCCTGCCAATCTCCACTATTTTTTTTTTGTATATATGAATTTTAAGATTCGTCACTCAACCCTTTTGCATCAGCATATAGACATAAATTAATGTTAAAATATTAGTTCCACATCCTTCTTCTGAGAGATCTCAGGCACTCAAGTAGGATAAACATAAAGGAAAAAAAATCAAAAAAGAAGTTGCTGAGAAGTTATTGTAAAATATGCAATGCCAAGAAGAGCAGTTAAAGGAAAAGGTCATCTACAAAATTAGGAGCTTCCAAGAAGTAAATGGATTTTTGTGCTATACCAAAATAGTCTATAGGCATTAGCTATGGAAAAAGGAAGGAAATATTAAAAAAAGAAGATGCTCGTTCCACACTCAGCATATTTCTATTCTTTCATAATTTGACTATCTTTTATAAAGTAGAAACAGATGAGCAAGATGTTACACTTCCTGCAACTCATATCTCCTATACCAAGTTCTAAACATTAAAGATATTTTTTATTTTTATTTTTATTTATTTTTTAAGAGTGGGGGAGGGGCAAAGGGCGAGGTAGGGAAAGACAGAATCTTAAGCAGACTCCACCCTGAGGATGGAGACCACGGGGGACTCCAACTCACTATCCTGAGATTATGACCTGAGCTGAAATCAACAGTCGGACGCTTAACTGAGTGAGCCTCCCTGGGTCCTCTGAAAATGTATTTTTTATAAATTTAATTTATCATTTGGAAAATTGCAAGAGTTTCCATTGGTGAAAGTGAGCCAAAGAGAATTTGGAAAAAGAAAAAGCAAAAAGGATCTGGTGAGACGATACAACACACAATAGAAGTTGCTTGCAAAAAGTGCGTGGGGATCTGAGCCGCCCAGAGCATGACGGGTCTGATATTAGTTTCCAGGGCCAGCAACGAAGGGACTAGGTGGATGCTTCCATAAGAAGAACCAGGTGCACTGAATTTTTCATGCCTCTGCACCATATCAACAAAACACCACACATCAGCAACAGAGCCCTTTATTCCCAGATGGGGACATACCTAAGAGATACAAGTAAGGTTCCAGGAGACTGGTGATATTCAGAAGAAATGGGAAACTCATATGCTTAAAAGAAGAAAAAAAAATAATTCATGTATCCCATCAGAAACACATTCTTCCTGCCCCCCCAAACCCCCTTCTTGACTGGCGTGTTTACTTTCCAGTTTGCCAAAATCCCCTCTCCCCACACTATATGGTTTTTTGTTTGTTTGTTTTTTGTGGATTTTTTTGTTTGGTGTTTTTTTTTTGTTTGTTTGTTTGTTTTGTTTTGTTTTGTTTTGTTTGGTTATTTAGCAGCCCAGACCCATAGGCAATTGAGTGGGGACCCCTGCACTGAAAGACCACTGGGTATTCTTTGTGTCGTCCTAAAAGGCACAGTGAATTAAAATGGGCTATAACAAAAACAACCCATGTTTTTGTGTCAATCAAGTGACAACAACTGCCAAAAGCCCCATCAGATAAAGTAACCGGCCTCAACCTCAAGACTTTCTAACCCAATAATTTGACTTTCTGGGTACCGAAATAACTGTGTGAACCACCTAGCAATAAACAACGAATTATACAGGAGACTCTTAGAGCTTCTGCAAAGATGGGCTGATTCATCTCCTAGAGGACTGCGCAGGAAAGAGCAGCAGATGTTATTAAACTGCAAGAACTTGAAATTGTAGGAAATAGGGTCTGGGTTATTTTAAAATCCTTTTACCTGAGTCCCCTGTGTTTCTGTGCTCATGTGGTTTCCGAGTTTACCCTTTCAACAAATTATAAACAGTTGCTTTTGTAAGAGACTAGACCTTATTTCAAACTCAAATAGCAACAAAAGTTCAGGGAACCCCTGCCATCTGACTGTATACAGGACAGGTGCTGAGCGTTCAGACTACAGCAGGATATTTATTCTATGACACCAGGAGACAATCATAAAGTCAATAAAACAACATCAGTAATATTCTGAAATTATGCCCAAAATAGAACACTACACAGGCAATCCTGTACATATCTGATTTTGAAGGTATTATGTACACTTGAAGAGTATAAACCTAACCTAAAGATCCCAAAACTTAAAGGAGAAGGAATCCTCTCATTAAAATTGCTTCATGGCTTTTTCCATGAAAGTGAAAAGAATAATAACACAAATTTGTGCATAACTATGCAAATTCTCGAGTAAAGGGGAAAACTAAGTCACCATCAATGCCACACAAAAAGAAAAAAAATGTCATTTTCCTTGAGGCCAGTGTGGCTTCAGAGGAAACAACAAGCTTTGCAATTTAAAATAGATTATTAGAAGCAACCAGAATGCATTAACTTCTCAGTTAATTGCATATTATATATATTTTTTAAAACGCATACTCCCAAGAGATTTACTTACAAAAACTTCATGTGCTAAAAATGCTCCCAAGTTCCTCAGAATTTAAAACAATAGTCTTCAAGAACTAATACTTAAAATGTTTTCAAAGATATCTGGGTAGGTTGTGTACATGAGAATGTAAGTTCCCCTGAGGAGAGTCTTCCAGGAAGGGATCAAAACAATGGTTTGTTGGAATAAGCATGTTGGAAATCTCAGAAAATATTTATGGTCATTTACTGAGATCATTTTGGGTAGAGATAGTGGGATCTTATGATAAAAATAACCAAAATTGAGAGCGAAAAGCCATGATATGGGGGCTCTCCTCTTCATGTGTTCCCAGGGCAAGTCAACTCAAGTGCTTCAAGCTTCATTTTCTTCCCTTTTAAAATGGGGATAATAATGTCTGGTGTCCTCGGGATATTCCAAAGACTTCCTTCCCTCTTTCCCAACTGCCACTTCTACTCTTCTGCCATGACCCAGTTATATATTTATACACTTACTGAATACCTAGAAGGTGCCGGATGAATACATAACTTACATAGCCTCTCTGTATGTCAGGAACTGTGTTTTAGAGTCTTTATATGTACTAATTCATTTAATACTTACAATTGTTTCCTAGGGTACATAGTACATACTATGAATAATCCATTTTACAGGTGAGGAAACTGGGGCCAAGAGATTTAAAAACTTGCCCAATGTCTTATAAATAGTAAGAGACAGTAACGGGATTTAAATTTAGAGAGCTGGCTCAAGAGTCATTGTCTTCTATTAAACTGCCTCTCTCGTGTACAGCACACTGTTCTTCAGCCATACTACATATATAATCCTAGCTAGATGCTGATAGAAATCTTTAATTTCGAGAAGAACTATGGATAGCAGAGTTACAACCCTAATTTTAAAGGTGAAGAAAGCTTGAAGCTTGAATAGTAACATAAATTGACCAAATACATGTGAGTCACATATAGGACAGCAAAGATGCAACAGTCAAGGTGTCCCTGAGCTCAACATTGCCTAGGACTGGCCTTCTAAGAAAACTCCAAATACTCATGGCTAGTTCATATGAGACTGAGAATTATGGGAGACTCAAGTTTATTATTTTTTTTCTCCTATTTAAAAAAAAATTATTGACTTATAATGTATTATTTGTTTCAGGGGTACAGGTCTGTGATTCATCAGTCTTACACAATTTACAGCACTCACCATAGCACAGACCCTCTCCAGTGTCCATCACCCAGCTGACCCATCCCTCCCACCCCCCAACCCTCCAGCAACCCTCAGTTTGTTTCCTGAGATTAAGAGGAGACTCAAGTTTTCTTGAGTCATATATATACCAAATAATTTGAATAATGAAGACTACAGAGATATTAGAGTATACACTAAGTAACTCAGAAAATCTCACTCCCCAGTAGGTGTATATCCATGTATTGATCACATCTTTCCATGTATGATCACATCCTCTTTAAAGCAAAGCTCAGAAGGTGTTGGGGAGTATAATTTAAATTCTAGAACTTCTGAAACCTCTGTAAAGAGGAAAAATATAACCCCAACCAAAAATCCTTGGGCTCCAAACTGACATATTGTCAGATTCTTTACTTTTGGTTTTCCAAAGACCGCATGATATCCTTAACTATCTTCTTGGTGATCACTGAGTAAAGTGGACCATTTCAAACAATTCCTTTAAGGATTTTTCCTTTGTTGGACACCTGGGTGGCTCAGTCCACTAGGCATCCCACTCAATTCATGACTTCAGCTCAGGTCATGATCTCATGGGTCCTGAGATCAGGATCTGTGCTCAGAGTCTGCTTGAGATTCCCTCTCTCACTCTCCCTCTACTGCTTTCCCTACTTGCACATGCTTTCTCTCACCCTCTCAAATAAAGAAAGAAATCTTAAAAAAAAAAAAAAAAAAGAAGAAGAAGAAGAATTTTTCCTTCTTGTCACAAAATTCATCTATTTTGTGATCCTTCAAGTCTATACACAATTGTGAATTAGTGTTTGCTTTTATAATGTTAGGCAATTTTTAAAACAATAAAATTAGTACCAAAGATAATAAGGTAAATGCTCTCCCTGAAATATGTGATTTGTGCCTTTTTTCAATTTCCAGTTAAAGAGATCTTGAAGGAAGAGGGAGCACAGCAAAAAATGAATGCCATGGGCCAAGAAGTTACACCTTTTTTCATATATATCTTCTCAGAACATAACAGAAAGAACAGATTAGCAAAACCCTAAAGTGATGAAGATAAAAATCATTAAAATTTTGAATTTCAACTTTTAAAATAATGTACTCATTATCTAACAAAAAGTAGACTTCATTCACAGATTTCTTTGGCAGATACATTTTGAATACATCCTATATCCCTGTAAATCTGTTCTTAGGAAATTTTGCCTTTTGGCTTTTCCATTGCTAAGAAATAGGACTGACTACTAAGAAATATGGTGTTTAAAAATCCTAGCAGATTGGTTCAATATTAGGCTAGTATGCTTCTCAAATTCTCCCTTGGAATAAAAACTTTATGAAAGAGAGGCCGTCTAATGCTCTAGGATTTAAAGTCATATGATTTTTTTTTTCTCTTTGGATATATCAGTGAATTCCTCTCTATACTCATTACATTCACCAAGGAAGTCAGTGATTTCATTGCAAGCTTTAGGCATAAGAGAAAGTCAACTTCTTTGAGAATAGCATTCTCTTTTGCAGTTTTAAACTTATTTTAGAAAGCAGAGAAAAGTTCTGATACACTTACCTTGGCAGGGAAATAAAGAAGTGACAGATGACATTAGGTTGGCAATGATGTCTCCAAGGTGGCTGATTTTATCTTATCAAATATGAGCCACGTATGTAATTTTATATTTTCTAGTGCCACATTCTAAAAAGGCAAGTGAAACAGGTAAAGTTAATTTTAGTAATATATTTTATTTAACTTAATACATCCAAAATATTATTTTAACATGTGATTACTAAAGTAGTATTTTATGAACATGTTAATTATTAATAGAATGCCAATAACAGTCTTATTAATATAATATTAAATTAATGTGTGATATGTAATATTAAAGTATATCAATAATACGTTAACTATTAGTTTTACTTAACCTTTTTTGTCGAAGTCTCTGAGCATGTCTCCAGTCAATCCCAGCATGTTTCAAGTGTTCAGTGGCACAAAGAGTTTGTGACTACCATATTGGGTAGCATAAGACTAGAACTCTGGCTTTCCGAGCTGTGCATTAGAATCATTGAAAGAAACTTTAAAAAATCCTGATGACAAGCCATTCCCTGGATCAATAACACCAGAATCTTTGGGAGTTTCCCCAAATGCCCCACCTCGTGTGCTCTTTTTCAAAACCGATGGATAGCAACAGAGCCAATGAGAAAACACTGCAGACTGGCATCACTCGGCAGTCTCCTCGGGGTCAGAATTCTGGCTTGAATATCTTTTCATTTTGTTTCTCCTCTGAAATAAATATTTGAAAGGGAGAAAGAAAATAGACATAGCTGACCCTCTAATCACTCTTCTAGCAAAACCTGGAATTAGGTTTACCTGAGCCATCGATTTCATCTCCGCCACCTTCCAGTAGCATCGTGTTTAAACCAAACAAACATTTACAGTGATAATAGTATTTAGTAATGTTGGTAAAAGACAGTGTTAACTTGAGTCACTGACTGAATCCTATTCTGGCACAAGTGTGGGAAATAAAACTCCTTTATTATGGAAAACCTCCACCTGTGAATACTAAGAAACAGGTTAGTCTGGCAACACAGCATTTTTCCCCCAGGATGCTTGTCAAGGGGATTTATTGCACACCTAGCCCTGCTCCTCTCTTTCTAACTGAGTGTCTGCAGCCTGCCTGGAATCACTCCCAGCCTCAGATACTCAGCCAAAAGCAGGGGTCTGAGCCAAAGCTGCATTCAGGCAGGAAACCCCAAATGCAGTGCTGGCTTCTGAGAATCTGAGCAGGTCCTGGAGGTCTTAGCTTCTCTCTGAGTTTGGCTCCATTCTAAAGGAATTTAGGCAAGTCGAAGATTTAGCGCATTGATTTAGAAAAGCAGTCTTCATAAAGTGCATGGTAAGTGTGTTCAATTCTGCTACATGCTTGAATGCCAAGCCTAGAAACTGTATCCACTAGCAGTTTTGTGAGGTAGCTTGTTAAAGGACCCATGAGACAGGAAGTTTAAGTGATTCATGCCATGTCACAGAGCTAATTAGAGCATCAGAAAAGGGAACAGGAGCCAGTTCTTCCAATGCCTGACCCAGTGCTCTTGTCACCAACAAATTGCAGTGCTTTTGAGTCTTGTTTCTATTCTTTATACTCGAGATGCAAATGGAAATTGGTAGTCTTTGGGAGTGGTGGAAGTAGCAAATCCAACAAAATTTTAAATCGACATATTCTTGACTCATTCAGTTCACCTGTAGGAATGTATCCTATAAAGAACATACACATGTCTAGAGACATTTGAACAAGGATTTTTTTGCTGCATTCTTTGTGATAATGAGATGCTGAAATCCATTTAAATGTCAATCAACACAGGTCTTAAAAAGAATGACAAATGAGGATATAATATACAACATAGCTCTATAGTTAATAATACTATATTATATATTTGAAAGTTGCTTAGAGAGTAGATCTTAAAAGTTCTCATCACAAGAAAAATATTTTTAACTGTATGGCAATGGGTGTTAACTAGATTTTAATGTCATGACCATTTTGCAATATATACAAATATGAAATCATTATGTTATATAGCTGAAACTAATATAATCTGTCAATTATATACCAATTTCTAAAAAAAAAAAAGTATGACAAATACAATACCAAAGACAATCTACAAAAGAGAGATTACAAGAACTGATAAGCTGGACTTCATTAAAATTAAAAACTTCTGCTCTATGAAAGACAACGCCAAGAGAATTAGGAGACTATCCACAGACTGGAAGAAATACTTGAAAAAGACACAGCTAATAAAGTACTGTTACTCAAAATACACAAGGAATTCTTCAAATTTAAGAATAAGAACATAAATAATCTAGTTTAAAAATGACCCAAAGACCTTAACAGACACCTCACCAAAGAAAATACACAGATGGTAAATAAGCATCTGAAATGATGTTCCAATCAAATATCAGGGAAATGCGAATTAAAACAAGATAACACTACACACCTATTGGAATGGTCAAAATCTGGAACACCGACAGCACCAAATGCTAGCAAGGATGTGGAACAACAGAAATTCTCATTCACTGTGGTGGAAATGCAAAACGGTGCAGACACTCTGGTAGACAGTCTGGCAGTTTTTCACAAAACGAAACATACTCTTACCATGTGATCTAGCAGTGGTACTCCTTGGTATTTTACCCAAAGGAGTTGAAAACTATGTCCACATGAAAATCTACACATGGATGTTTACAGCAGCTTTATTCATAACTGCCAAAACCTGGAAACATCCAAGATGCCTTTCGGTAGTGAATGGATAAACTCCAGTACATTCAGACAATGGCATATTATTCAGGGCTAAAAAGAAATAAACTACCAAGCCACAAAAAGACACAAAGAACCTTAAATACATATTACTAAGTGAATGAAATGAATCTAAAAAAGGCTACATATATACTTTATGATTCCAAATATATGGCATTCTGGAAGAGGCAAAATGATGGCAACAGAAATTAAAAAAAAAAATCAATGGTTGTTAATAGTCAAGGGGAGGATGAACAGGCAGAACCCAGAGGATTTTTAGGCAACAAAACTCCTCTGTATGACATTGCAATGATAGATATATGTCAATAGACATTTGTCCAGACTCATAGGATGTGAAACACCAAGGGTGAACCCTAAGGTAAACTATTGGCGTTAGATGTTTACAGTATGTCACTGTGGGTTCATTGTTGGTAACAAATGTACCATTGGAGTGAGTGATGTTGTTAATGGGGGAAGCTCTGCCTATGTGGGGACAAAGGGCATATGCAAAATCTCTGTACTTTCCTCTCAATTTTGTTGTGAATCTAATATTCCTTTTAA
The DNA here is from genome assembly GCF_030435805.1 of Mustela lutreola. NCBI lineage: Eukaryota > Metazoa > Chordata > Mammalia > Carnivora > Mustelidae > Mustela > Mustela lutreola. The sequence goes on along the minus strand of NC_081297.1, from coordinate 75,026,486 downwards.
AAAGGAAAAAGAAAGTCTTAAAAATGATAGAGATTTATACGGAAGTGTTGAATCACTATATTGTACACCTGAAACTAAAATTACACTGAATTTAAAGAAAAACTTTAAAATTAAAATAAAGCAAGAAAAAATGATGTGGATTTATATGTACTGATATGGAAAGATCTCCAACACAGCAGTAAATTAAAAATTCAAGTCACACAAAAAATTCCAATATGATCTTATTTATACAGAAGAGGAAGACAGAAATGTATATGTGTAGCTTTATAGTAAACTTCTGGAGGATATTTGGAGAAGTGGTTGTTTCTGATAAGGGCAGGAGGATTTGGAGATATACTTCTGCATCATTAGATACTGTTACGTGGAAGACAAATGTCCATAGTACATATGAAATTAAAAATAAACATATTCAGAAAAATATTCTTGGACCTCACTGTAAAAAATTTAGAACATTCAGAAAGGGAATGCTTATTTAGAAATGTAGATGTTCTTTTCATAACATAAATGCAGACTTCAAAATGTCCTGGCCAGTATTCTCAAAACTTGTTATAAGTCATTTGTATTATAGCTAAAGAACAAAGAAAAACTAATTAAAGAATGATTACTGAATTAATTCATTAAAATTCCAGAGTCTCCTTTTCTCAAGATCAATGTTGTTGAGATTTTAGCATCATAAAAGAAATATGTAAGAGCTATAAATATTATAATTTCATGGGGTTTTGAATGTTTCTGTTAGAAAAAAGCAGGTTTGCAAATTACAGCCATAATTTTAAAAAGTAGTTTGCTTCTGAACATGAGTGAAAGCAATTAAATAAAAAATTGATTCAAATATGCCTCCTTCTGATGCCAAGCAAGGATAAATTCCACAATACCTGATTTCCCAAGATTGGAGAGAGGACCTGTGGCTGATTGGCTAGTTGGGCACCAGAGAAGGAAAGCCGCCATTCATTCCATGAGTGAACCTGGACATATGCAAGAACAGTGGGCATCTGGGCCTTCAGCAGGAGTAGAGAGAGTTCAGAGAAAGTGATGTAAAAATAAAGCAGATCTCAGGGTAGGTGAAATAGGGTGCTCTTCCAAGCAAAGGGAAAGAATGTATGAGCAGAAAGGGTAGGGGTCCCCAGAAAAGAAAGACAGACATAGCTTCCATGACCAAAGAGAAGTCATTGTAGGTCCCCAGCTATTTTCCATGATCCGTGCCCTGCTTGTGACAACACACTTCTTGCAGAACTTCTAGGAGGTGCCAGAATTACAAAGATATCCAAAAACCACACTAGCTAAGGATTTTCAGGGAACAAAAGGAATGCAAACACTAATAGTCTCTACCAGGCCAGGAAATAGCCAAACTGGATCAGAGACAATAAATATCCAATAAAACTCCCAGTGCTGCTTCAAAAGTAAGCAAGGACCTGCACTCCTTCCCTGAGATAATGCCCCCAAGACCCCCCACATAGCTTTTACCAGCTCCAGGAGCATGCCCACAGCCCCTTCCCCTGGTCTGCCAGTGACCTCTGTAGGAGCTCTCCCCTACAGGAGGAGCACAAGCTTCATGAACATGACACAGAATGCATGCACAGGCATGTTTTCCAGGTTCCTGCACAACCTTATGCCAGCCTTTACATGAGATGACAATGCTCCCCTTTCCGAATATTCATGCTAACCCTAAATAAAAAGAACCTAATCACCCCTGCTCAGGGAGTCATGGCTTTGGAAGTTATTCCCTGTGATCTCCATATTTGCTAGAAATAAAGTTTCCCTTGTGTGACACATCCACCTGGTGTAGTCTCCACCTATAACATACCAAGAACTGAACTCATGTTAGTTTGTTACAAATGGATGCTGAGAACATTGTAAGTCTTGAAATTTCTCAGTAGAACTGAAGTACAGAGTTCATAAAGAAACCAGTGGGAATGATGCTGCAGATAGGTGTAGCACAGAAGCAGATAATCAGGGGCCTTGACAAGCCATGCGTATTAATTTAGTTGTTTTATCTTTTACTCCAATGCAGACCAGAACGGGAGCCACCAGCCACATGTGGTTGTGAGCCCTTAAAATGTGGCTAGTCCAAAGACAGAGGTGCTGTAACTATAAAATAATGCATGCCAGATTTCAAGGAATTGGTATGAAAAAATCTTTTAAATACCTATTATTTTTTGAAGTGGTACTGTTTTGGATATATTGGGCAAAATTAAAAATCTGTAACTGAAATGAATTTCACCTGTCTTTGGTTTTTAATTGGCTACTAATTTTTTTTTCTATTACATATGTGTCTTATGTTATGTTTCTACTTGACAATGTTGCTTTAGACAAGTTAGATGTTTAACAGAGGAGTGAAAGATGGGATTTGCATTTTAAAAGTATCCTCGTGGCAAAAGTGTGAAGAATGGTTTGTAGTAAAGCCAATTCCTCAGCTACTGTAACACTCCAAGGAGAAAAGATGAAGCTTATTAAAGCAAGAGCGCTGGAAACAAAATAACAGGACAGATTCAAGCCACGGGCTATTGAGAATGAAGGATCGAGAAGATAAGTTTTAAATTTCTTGTTCTGATGGTTGGGTTCTTGATGATTCCATTAATTCAGAAGATAATAACAGGGAGACCTAGTTTGGGTAAGAAGTTTAGAAAGAGAGCATTAATTCTGTAATGGAATATGTCATGATGCTTGTGGGACCTGAAGTGTACATTTGCAGGAGGACAAAAAGAAATCCGCTGGAGTTCTGGGAAAAACTCTGGACTGGAGTCAGGGACATGCACTCTTCAGCGTACGCATGGAGGGTGATGGCACTGCTGGGAAACTGTCCTTTTTGAAAATAGTGCAGAACTCTGAGGGTGAGGAGACCGTTTGCCAAGAGATTAGGGAAAAGAAGCCAGAGGGATTAGAAGAGAACCAGGAAATACTGTTCCTAAGCTTAGCAAGTGGAAATCAAGCTGCAGAGAGGGGCCTGTTCATGGGATTTATCAGTCCCTCCTGGGTGCATTTTATGTTACACACTTCATTCTCGAGCAACCCTAGCAAATCCAATCATTTTCTCCATGTTGCAGATGAGGACAACGAGAGGCATGGAAAGGTGAAGTACCCTACCTGAGGTCACAGAGAGCAATGGTGGCCAATGGGACTACAACCCAGGCCACTTGGTACAGGTCTTGTTAGTCAGAATCCCGGCTATTCAATGTATATGACCAGGCCATCTTTGTACCTAAAATACTAAGTGGGCTAAGGCAAGTTTGTATTATCAAGCACAGGATGAAAATAAGATGAAGGAAAAAAGTGAGGATATCAGCTTTGAGTCAGGTCTTCAGGGAAATGAGGCACTGACCAAGAGCCCAGGCCAATGTGCGTAAATTCTGTGTGACTTTCCTCACCACCTTTGCTAGCTATTTCAACAGTTTTTATTTTATTTTTTAAAAAGATTTCATTTATTTATTTATTGGACAGAGAGAAAGAGATCACAAGTAGGCAGAGAAGCAGGCAGAGGGAGAGGGGAAGCAGGCTCCCTGCTGAGCAGAGAGCCCGATGCGGGACTCGATTCCAGAACCCTGAGATCATGACCTGAGCTGAAGGCAGAGGCTTAACGAATGAGCCACCCAGGTGCCCCAACGATTTTTTTAAAAATTTATTCATTTGGCAGACCAGAAAGAGAGCACAAGCAGGGGGAGCAGCAGTTAGAGGCGAGGGAGAAGCAGACTTCCCATCTGAACAAGGAAGCCCAACACAGGGCTCGATCCCAAGACCCTGGGATCAAGACCTGAGCTGAAGGCAGGGACTTAACCCACTAAGCCACCCACGTATCCCTATTTCAACCACTTGTAGAATCAGACTACACCTGCTCTAGGCAGAAGCACTCGTGGGTGGGGTCACCATTCCAATCCCCCAGGCCCTTGCTGTAGGTATCTACCGGAATCAGAAGGCCCTGAGATAAGAAAGCAGCAAGAGACAGCAGGGTGGCTATCCCTTTCAGCTTCAGGTCCTCTCTCCTCAATCCCTTCTTATCTCCATTCTCAATCCTATCTTTTCTAAGCCCCTCGGGGAAGCTTCTGCAGACTTGAGGAAAGCGAAAAGATGCATTCTTTACAGGATCTGTTGAAGCCAGAAAATTTGCTACAGGCCTTGTTGCCAGCTTGCCCCCCACCCCAGGCTCCATCAGCACCCGGCCACAAAGAGAACTGACAGAACTCCTGGTAGGAAAGGTCCCTTTTCTCTTCACCTGAGTATCACAGCAAAGCCTTTTGTCATTATGTTTTGAATTGCCCGCTGGTCAGATTCATATCAGTCATAACAAAAGGTGTACAGATGATTATTATTTAAACAGCTCTGCTGAAGCCCTACGCAGGCCCAAAATGTATCTATTCTACCCTTCCCATCCACCTAGTATAAACCTACAATTATTTTGTTAGATGGGTATTTGTTTAAGTTACCAAGCATCCTATTTGGAACTGCAAACATCCCTGTGAATTCTGGTATTTGACTAGCTCACCCTAGACAAAAGAGATTATTTGAAGGGAGGAATAAGCAACAAATTGACAGTGTGTCACAGGTACAATCTATACCTAATGCCCAGGAGATATGCAGGGGAGAGGGACAGAGCTGGAGTACTGCATCTCAATCTAGAAAGGAAAGGTCTAGAAGAGGCACAAAAAGAAAGGAGAGTATGGACGACTAACCAGGGTCACTACTATACAATTTTTCATGAGTTCCATCTTATCAGGAGGCTCTCCTCTGAGCAGGGACTCCTCAAAACCAAGTTCTAAAGGGCCTGCTAAACCAAGTGGCTGGGAGTTGAATAATTTTAGACTGTCAGGGACCATAGGGCACGACAGACCAGACGTAATGGAACTGAGATATTTGGCTGTGACAAGAGGGAAAAACAAAACAACAACAAAAAACCCTCAAGCTAGAAGTCCAGAATATTTATGCAAGGTTTAATTGTATTTCAAGGAAATTCTAGCTAAATTATTCCAAGGGTCAAGCACAGCACTTTCTTCAAAGGGTCAAGCACAGCACTTTGATTAGAAAAATAATAATAATAGAGGGTTTATCACCCTTACTTAAGAAAACTGCAATCCAATCAGAGGCCCGGGTCTAAATGTAAAAACAACTAGCCATAAGCTTGAAAGGCTAAGGGACTGGTGATTCACGGCTATGCTCCTTGCTCCCACATTCTGTCCTCTCTTCCCTCCACCGCAGGGCAATGAAAACTTGAGCGGGAACTATAGTACCGCACCTGTCTCTGCAGACTGTTGGACAACATTTTCAGGAGTGGGGCCACGACATTTAGAAATCAAGCCCTCCGACAACGGTCTGGAATTTAAAGAAGGATAGAAGCTCAGAGGCTCAGAGAGATTTCTGGGGAGAACAAAGCAAACAACAGAGTCAGTACATAAGTAAGCGGCAGAGATCACTATTTTAATGTTCCTACCAGTTAGGTGCTCCCTAGGCCAGTGATCTGATTGTGTTAGGCACTCTGGGTGACTCTAAGAGCATCTAAGGCTCTGCCAGGCTTTCCCAGTTCTGTGCACTCAGTTTCCTTTTCTAAGGAGTTCATCAGGTTAGTCATATACTGCATTTACATCACACAAAAGAGAAAGACAGCTGGAACCCCAAGCACACAATTAAGGGAAGATGCTGCAGAGGTAACACATCTCAAATATTTCTGGGCTAATTTAAGGGAGACAAGAGGCCCTGGTAATGTTTACATTGCTGAAATGATATGGCAGACCCAGTGACACTACTGTTTCCATGAAATTGCTCACGTTGCTTGTTCAAAGGGCTTCTGATTTCTGGAGTTATGTGTCTTTAGTACTTTGCATCTTACCAGTATTTTGCAAGATGCTAGGATGATTGGATATGTTTCCCTAAAAAAGTATTCTATTTTGAAACAAAATATTAAATTGTAGATAATCTCTCTTACTCTATTTTGTTTAATTAATAGGTTTTTTTTAAGGGAGAAAAGGCAAAATTAGCATTTAAATTGTGCATTTGCTTCTTTATAATTTAACCAGACAATCATATTACCTAGGGCATTGGAATTCAAGAGAACACCATGAGCATTAAAATCATTCTATGCACATACAAAAAGGATGAACTCCATAGAGATTGCTAAAATACCTACAATAGCAAAAAGAAATATTATTTTTTATGACTTATTATCCTATCTCAATGAGATCCAAGAGCAGTTAATGACATGCCAAAATAAAATATATATATATATATATATATATATATATATATATATGGTATATATTATGAGGTTAAAAGACAAACTGATAAAAACCTGAGTAGATATAAAATTTCAAACTTGCCTTTATAACCAGTTAAGTATAAACCAAATGGTATCTGAGAGTAAATTTGTAGCACCTTATAGAAATCATTATTATTCATGGTCTCTTTTTGTTTCAATAAACAGATTCCTGGCATTAAGAATCTATATTCATGGGGCGCCTGGGTGGCTCAGTGGGTTAAGCCGCTGCCTTCGGCTCAGGTCATGATCTCAGGGTCCTGGGATTGAGTCCCGCATCGGGCTCTCTGCTCAGCAGGGAGCCTGCTTCCCTCTCTCTCTCTCTCTCTGCCTGCCTCTCCGACTACTTGTGATCTCTCTCTGTCAAATAAATAAATAAAATCTTAAAAAAAAAAAAAAGAATCTATATTCACACATTACCACTGAAAATTGATCTCTGGAAAACATGCCATATTTCACAAAATTTATGCCATACTTAATGGATGGTTGATACTATTCCCCAAATCCATAGATAAAAGTAAATGGAAGAGAGGTCATCGTTTGTGCAAACCGGTTAGGAAACAAACAGGCCTCCAAGAGCTCTTTCACAGCTGTGCAGAGAGAGAAGCAGAAAGACAGTGACTCATGGGTTTTAATAAGGTACTCTTTTTGCGACACCTGAGTGGCTCAGTCCGGAGTCCGAGGGTCATGAGTTCAAGCCCAGCGCTGGGTGTGAAGATGATAGATAGATAGATAGATAGATAAGGCAGGTACTCTTTCTCCCTTAAATTCTAGTTTTAAAAAAAAGTCCTGTAGAGTTAACTTACAGGAGGGATGAGAAAGCAGACAGGATGTGAGGGTCTGAGGGAATGGTAAGTAATTCATGTTTATGGAGTATTCACTAAATTCTAGCCCTGTGCCTAGGTGTAATATCTCAGGTATTTCATCTAATTCTCACAATAAGCCCAGAGGAAAACACCATTATCCCATTTTATAAACAAAGAAACTGAGACTCTGAAAGGCTAATGTTCTATAACTTGCCTAAAATTACCCAAATAAAAGTGCCAGGATGCAATTTTGCCGGCTCAAAGTTCCGTGCAGCATTTCATCTGTTGAGATGGAAGTAGGTCTTTCTTGAAATAAAAATAGTCTATGTTCCAATAAAACTTAGGTTACCTGAACCTAACCAGACTTCCTTCCAGTAGGATTTCTTTCAGCGTTTTTAATAAGGAATGATGCATAATGAATCTGTGAGAGGGGACTATCGCCTATGACATCTTTGAAAGGTAATAATGACTGTAGAAACCTCTTGTCCTAGAACATCTGATTACATTATGAAAGCCGGGGCACTATCATCTAAGGAGAAGGAGGGAGCAGTGGTGGAGGTGGTGGGAGAGCCCCCACACTGCCACCCACCTTGGGACCCCATCACATCCTCCACGGCTTTCTAGCTCCTGGCCCTATTGCACAGAAGAGGCAGGTGCTCCTAGGTCCTCTGCCAGAAAAGAGTTTCACACTCATTGGAGGTGACTGCTGCAAGCAAAAACACTTTCTCTGTTTGGTGGAAATTATTGCCCTATGAGTGTTTCTCCTCTACCCACCCCTCCTCCTCTCTCATTCCAGGATTGCTTCCCACGCCCAGCACTGTCCCGGACACTGGAGGAATCCACAGAGCAATAGAGGCAGGAACAGCTAGGTAATTTCCACAAATGGGAAGCGTGGAGAGCTGCAGAACAGGGACACAATTCACCAGAGAAGGTTGAGGGATCAAGGCAAACTATTATTAACAAGTAAGGTATTGTATATGAAAAGTAACAGTATGTATCAACTCTGTTCCCCACAGGAAAAAGCTTTATTATCTTTTTCCTGTGTTCTGAGTTGAATACAGGTTTCTCAGGCTCTAATAAACAAGAAGACGTGTTTAATTTTTCACGCCATCAGAAACCTCAGAACAAGATTTCTTTCATTTTTTTTCTCTCACAAGTATCAAAGCCTCAATATATAACGTCCTGAAAGTTCATTAAGTTTCACTTAGCCACAAAGACCTGAAATAAAGCCTGAAGTGCTACCACAGTGCCTTCTGATTAACTGATAATATCAACAGTAATCCTTTGCCTCAAAGATCATATGATATTAATGAGAGGATGAAATGTGTTCTTATTTGGACTTTAAAGCATCTGCCTCAAAGATTTTTAAAGATTGTCAATAGTACTTAAGAAATTACCCAGGGTTAGAACTCCAAAGAAATCCTTTAGAAAAAATGTGTGGAAGGATTGTATTTAAAATATTTTAAAAACAATTCAGCACATGCTAACCAGTCTGGGTTAGAACCCAGATGGGTCACAGCCTGAAGCAGGGTCCTAAATACCTAGAGATGATGGAAATTAGGCATTTGTTAGAACTTGGGGAGATCTGAAAGGGTCCTGGTGAAGGGGCTAAAGAGGGCAACAGCAGAGCAGGAGGGACAAAGGACCGGCTCAGAGAACAGCTACTGATCAACTATTGTGGAAGCATTTGAATATTTTAACAACGATGACCATAATCGTGACTATCTGTATACTATCATCACCATTCCTTAGAGAAAAGGAATTCTTTTCTAGCTCAATTTGCCATAAACCTTAAAGGTAACTTACCCTGTCAGAAAATGTAGTTTAAGGAAAACCCTTTAGCAGGATGCCTGGGTGGCTCAGTGGGTTAAGTGCCTGCCTTTGGCTCAGGTCATGATCCAGGGCCCTCCTGGGATCCAGCCTCACGTCGGGCTCCCTGTGCAGTGAGAAGTCTGCTTCGCCCTCTCCCTCTCCCCCGGTGATCCCTCTCACTCTCACTCAAATAAACAGATAAAAATCATTAAAAAAAAAAAAAAAAAAAAGGAAAAGGAAAACCCTTTGGCTTTGATTTATCTATGTAAAGGATGGGATCAATTAACCCTTGGTGGTATATACAGAAGATTCTTCAAAAAGCAGTCTATGCTATTGTTTATAGAAGAACCTGGTTTTCTTGGACTTATCTAAAGTGTCATTCATTGATCTTAGGCAAACAGAACCAAGAGCAAACTGCTAGGGGACTCATTATTTTGAACCGCAAACCCGAGATGCAACCTTCCCTATATATTCTATTAAGTGCACACTTTTGGCTCCCTTTTCCTTAGCCAAAAAAGAGTTTAATATTTACCCATGGAATTTACTTGCCTATTGTTTTGAAATAGCTGGTTGCCATAAGTTTCTAGCATATTATTGATGTGAGAGGCATAAGCTATGTCAGCACTCCCTCTTCCACTTCTTGTTGTAACTCCTAGTATTCTCAAAGAGTTGGCACCATTACAGAGGGTCTGCAGTCTTTTGGGATTTTCATAAGCTTTTTACCAAATATTCTTTCCTTTCCTCATTCCCCTTCATGGACCCTAATTATACACACACACACACACACACACACACACACACAATACACACACACACACATATATATATATGTATATATATACACACACACATATATATATAGTCACATGTTATATATTTATATTTGTAAAATAAGGCAAATTAAAGAAAAAACCTTCTGAATTAAGAAAAAAATTTTCATTATTTAGAAATTATTTAAACATCAAAAATAATGACTTTATCAGTCCATAAACGACACTTTAATACATAAAAGAAAAAAGTATTATGTCAATGTATTGAATTTTAAAATAATATTCAAATACAGTATACTCATTGTTCAACTGAAACTAAAAAAATTTGAGTGCAATTAAAACGATACCAGATAAAAAATAAAATAAACCACATTACTTTCCTCTTAAATATTTCATAAATGGAAGAAAAATAAGTAGGTTACATGAAAATCAAAGTTAACTGCTGCAAATCAAAATCACAATCAGATATCCCTTCACACGAGTCAGAATGGCTAGTACCAAAAAGACAAGAAATCACGCATTGGTGAGGATGTGGAGAAAAGGAATTGATGAGAATATAAATTGGTTCAGGCACTGCAGAAAATGGTATGAAGATTCCTCAAATAATTAAAATTAGAATTACCATATGATCCAGTAATCCCCCTGCTGAGTATTTACCTAAAGAAAATAAAACACTAATTTGAAAAGATATATGCACCCCTATGTTTAATGCAGCATTCATTACAATACCCAAGATAGGAGAGCAATCCAAGTGTCCACTGATAGATGAATGGATAAAGAAGACATGGTATATATAATCAATAGACTATTACTCAGCCATAAATAAGGATGAGACCTTGCCATTTGCACAACATGAATGGAGCTAGACGACATTATGCTAAATGAAATAAGACAGAGAAAGATGATCTTCTAACTCAAGATTTATACTACAAAATGGGAGTAAGCCTTCTTTGTCACTAAGAAAGCATTAAAATTGTTATATATCTCTTAGAAAAATGAATGCCATTATACAGTAAGTATCAAATAAATATCCAAAGGAGGGAAAGAGGACTTCTTGAGTATAACACCCTAAAGGGAAGATGAAAATCGGGCATTTCGACCGAGTTAGATTAGTTCACATCCTGACTGCAGGATCAGTATTTGATGAGTCAGTCATGATTAAGGAAAATAAGTCAACAGGGCATGTAGGATCCTTAACCACCTCTACTTCCATATTTCTTTATGATGGGGTTCAGGATATGCTACCACAAAATATGGCTCCTTGGCATACTGAATACCTTAAGCTGAATTTGAGAAAATGGTAGAAGTAGGAAGATCACACTAACCTTCTCCCCACTGCCCTTCTTCCCTGAGATGGGTCATAAATCTCTTGTATGAAACACACTTTCTACCAGGGGTACTTCCTGTACTAGGCAGAAGATGACATTTTTATCACCAGAGATAGGGCATTGGGGGTCAAGAAATCTATATAAACTGTTAAAATGACCCTTATCTTCCCAGCTTCTTTACCATTCACAAACCTTATACCCAACCCCAATATCTTATCAGTTTTTCACAAATTTATTGATTGTTTAAAAGCTATAAAAGCTTCCTGCTCTGGCAACTTCTTCGTGTGTTCATTATCTTGTAATGATTCCTTATACATGTAAACATTCTGAAAAATTCATACTCTTTTCTCCTGTTACTCTGTTTTTGTCAGTTTAATTTCTCGGACCCACCCCAGGACACTAAGAGGTTGAGAAAAAATGTATTCTCCATTTCATTATCACATGAGCTATGTATTGAGATGAATTATGGAACCATTTCATAATGCCTCCTTGTACTTCCTGTCATAAGAGTCTTCCATAACCAATAGATATCCAGAGTCTTTGTATTCTTCTGGGCCTTTCCTGGGTAGTTCCCTTAAACTAAAGAGGCCTCACTGCAATCTGCTTGTCCCTGAAATTTCAAGGAATTCTTCCTGTCAGAATTTAAATCTATTTTTGTGTTCCTCACAACTTCATTTGGCAGCTCTTTGTTCCCTCAGCTGTCCTGGTTGGCCCTTTTGAGAGCAGGCAGTATGTCCTTTATACCTCCTTCTTCCCAATAAACACCAACTGAATGTTGAGAAAGTATCATTTTCCTTATGTACTTGAAGAAAACACAAAGTGTGACAAAATGTATTGAATATCTATTGTGGGAAAGACTTTACACAGAGTAAGAGGAGACTCAATCCTTTCACTCTCCCTTTGGGTCCTAACTCAAAAGTCCCTGGGGGAAGCCCTACAAAGCTGTCTTAACAGGAGACAGGGTTCATTTACCACAGACTCGTGTACTTCAGCACACACAGGAGCACTGGGGATCAGGGCAAGCTAAATGTCAGCTTCAACAAGATAATACAGGGATGTTCTGTCTGAAGAGACAGTGAGTTCATCTGAGTTCTAATCCCCCCCCCCCTTGTTTTTCTTCTTCTTCATCATTACAGACAAGTTTGTTGAGGTTTCTGGGATCTGTTTCTACAAAATGACAAGGCTAAACAGGATAGACCCTGACTATTCTTTTTAGCCCTTCTGTCTAAACATACAGGACCCCAGAATGTGTTGCTAAGAAATTCCAAAAGAATTTCGGAACCTAGATTAGCCTCCAAGCTGTTTCCAGGCATGCTGTGTGCTCCGCCATGGCCTCGCCAACTGTTACCAGAGATGAAGTGCCTGTGCCCCTCACATCAGTGCCTCCAGAGATTCATGCCCTCCACCCTTTCTCCTTTTCTCTTTTCTTATACCATTTTTCAGATCATCTTATAAACTGGCTGCTATTTTTCTCATCTTAAGTGGAAAAAAAAAACACAAAAAAACCTTTTCCCTCTCCTGACATCATTTCACTCCATTTCTCTCTCCTTTAGAATCAGATTTCCCAAGAGTTGTTTGCCTCCAGCCTTTCTAATTTCCCTCTCCACTCTCACTCAAAGAGACTCCTCCTGAGGTGCTAAGCTCCACAAAACTCTGCTAGAACTGCTCTTGCCAAGCTGCACTATGAGCTCCCAAGATCTGCTGTGCAACATTGTACCTGTAGTCAACAATAATATATTCCACATTCAAAACTCTGTTAAGAGGGTAGATCTCATGTTAAGGGTTCTTACTACTATAAACAAAATTTTTTTTAAAAAAGCCATTTGATGAAATGGATCATACCCTTCTTCCTAAGGCACTTTCTACCATCTTTTCAGTTTAGGCAAAGAAATACAGTATTTCTCTAATTTTAGTTCAACTGTGTCTTGCTTTATATTTGCACCTCTAAAATGTACATATATGATAATGAATAAGTATTCACTAATATTTACTTGTTGAGCATTTACTACATGCTTGAATATGTATGGCTTACTAAATGAACCAGATATTGATTCTGTCCCCAAAGAGACTAAATCCAGAGGGAAATATAAGATAGGAAGGTAAATATATATCATGCAAAATACAGATATAAGATTTTAAAGAAAAGTATAGATGTGATGCCACAAGTGTTAAAAAGAGGGATCACTTCCAGGCATTACGATCAGGAAAACTTCATGAGAGCACAGATGACACATGGAAAGAATTCTGATAAGCAGAGGCGGGAGAAGAAAGCATCCAAGAAAGAGGAAATAATTTGGATAAATGTGGAAAGGAAGAAAAGGAGAGAGTAGGTCCCACAAATAGCAAGTCAGTGGCCTAGTTTGGCTCTAAGTAGAAAGTACCAAGAAGAACATGGGAAACTTGGGTGAGGTATAGAGGTGTGGATTAAGTTTTGGACACTGCAAAGTTGAAAGACTAAAGGGACAATGAAGTTCCTGTTGTTCAAAAGGAAGCTGAATTATGGAATTGGAGTGAGTCAAAGCTTGCAATGGAGATTCAGGGGTCTTCTGAATAGAAGTGACCAGAAATCCACAACATTATCAAGGAGGAAAGTGCAGATCAAAGATCAGGTGAAATTACTGAAGACTGTTTTTGAATGTGGCTTTCTCAGTACACGTAAGTAGCGAAATGTCAATATATTCAAGTTCGTAATCACTAAGTTGACAGATATTTATTGAGTACCAATTATTTTATGTGTTAGGAATGCTGAAGGGAAATAAATAGATGAAGTTTCTACCCTCAAGGATCCTCTGCTCCAGTAGAAGATAATAAATACATAAAGCAAGCACTCGTGAAAAAAACGTCAAGTATTGATTAGAAGACAAAATATGTACCTGTGATACAGGGTGAAGGAGAGTGATAGTCTGCTTTTGTAACTATCTATTAAATAAAAACTACCATTTATGGAGAACACAGTTTTGCCTATATTATTTCATCTAAGCCTTGGTTAAAAAACAAACAAACAAAAAAACCCCTAATTTTACAGAAAAAGGAGCAAGGTTTAGAGAATTTAACTTTCCCAAGTTCACCCAGAACCCAAGTGGTAAAGCAGCAAAATGGACCCAGATTCTTCTGACCCAAAGACTGGATTATGGTGAGTTTCTCCTTTCTGGACATTTACTTTATCCTGAGGTTATACCTCCACTTCCAGGTCCTGTAAAAAGCATGTGCTTGGAGCTTGTTTCCTTCTCGTAATTGTGAGCTTGTTACTCACCACATTCTCTTTACCCTGCCAGCTGTGACAGGACGTGCTGCTGGGAGCCAGCTAGTCAAGGTCATTTCATTAGTTTTCAATTATTATGCCTGATGCCACCCAAAGACTTGGTGAACTAGAATACTGGCAATGTAACTCACCATTGCCTAGGCAGTTCTTTGGACCTGCCTAGGATTACTCATGTAGCTGATGTAGCTGAAGTCAGCTGGGGGCTTGGGCAGGACTGATTAATCTGGAACCTCAGCTAATTGGCTAGAATATGTGAGACAACGCATTCTCTTTTCTTTTCACAGGGCCGTTCATCCCAGGCTTCTGCACATGATGCAAAAGTATTCCAAAGAAACAAGAGTAAAATCTGTAAAATCTTCCAAGGTCAAGCATTGGAAATCATACAACAGCTTTCCTGCCACATTCTATTCATTCCAACAATTTACAGGGACAACCCCGGGTCCAGGGAGGACGAATTAAATTCCAACACGTGATGAGGGTCACTGAAAAGGATTTGTATCTCTTTTTTTTTTTTTTTATCCATTATAGATTATCATCTGCCAACAATTATTTACCTTCCACCCCTATGCAAATATAGTTGCCCCCCTCCTGAGAATCTCAAAGGGCTCAGCCCATCATATTTGATCAAATATCCATAATCTCATGATCATAATGAGGCTCCTCAGATACAGCTTCTTGGGTGCAATCACCTTATTCCAAAGACAAATTATCTACCCACACACACATCCAGGATTACAATGGTTGGACAGGACAGGAGAATTGCAATGATCTTTCCTAACCAAAAAAAAAAAAAAAAAAAAGAAAGAAGAGGAGGCACATAGCAATCTCTGGTCATGGCAATTCTGAAATCCACCCAAGTACAGATTGTCAGGGTTCCCTACTATGGACATGGGAAATGTTTCTTGGTTAGGGTCCAGTTCTACTCCTTAAGAATTGGTCCCAACTTCATCAAGATCAAAAGCTTCTGCACAGCAAAGGAAACAGTCAACAATACAAAGAGGCAACCATGGAATGGGAGAAGATACTTGCAAATAACAGTACAGACAAAGGGCTGATATCTGAGATCTATAAAGAACTCAAAACAGATAATCATGTCAAAAAATGGGCAGAAGACATCAACACACACAAAAGAGATAATCATGTCAAAAAATGGGCAGAAGACATGAACAGACACTTCTCCAAAGAAGATATAAAAATGGCTAACAGACACATGAAAAAATTTTCATCATCACTAGCCATCAGGGAGATTCAAATCAAAAGCACAGTAAGATACCACCTTACAGCAGTCAGAATGCCCCAAATTAACAAGACGGTAAACAACATGTATTGGAGAGGATGTGGAGAAAGGGGAACCCTCTTACACTGCTGGTGGGAATGCAAGTTGATGCAGCCACTTTGGGAAACAGTGTGGAGATTCCTTAAGAAATTAAAAATAGGGGTGTCTGGGTGGCTCAGTGGGTTAAAGCCTCTGCCTTCGGCTCGGGTCATGATCCCAGAGTCCTGGGATCAAGCCCCACATTGGGCTCTCTGCTCAGCAGGGAGCCTGTTTCCTCCTATCTCTCTCTGCCTGCCTCTCTGCCTACTTGTGATCTTTGTCAAATAAATAAATAAAATCTTAAAAAAAAAAAAAGAAATTAAAAATAGAGCTACACTATGACCCTGCAATTGCACTACTGGGTATTTATCCCAAAGATACTGATGTAGTGAAAAGAAGGGCCATCTGTACTCCAATGTTCATAGCAGCAATGGACACAGTCACCAAACTGTGGAAGGAACCAAGATGCCCTTCAACGGACGAGTGGATAAAGAAGATATGGTCCATATATACTATGCAGTATTATGCCTCCATCAGAAAGGATGAATACCCAACTTTTGTATCAACATGGACCAGACTGGAAGAGATTATGCTGAGTGAAATAAGTCAAGCAGAAAGAGTCAATTATCATATGGTTTTGCTTATTTGTGGAGCATAAGGAATAACATGGAGGACATGAGGAAATGGAGAGGAGAAGTGAGTTGGGGGTAATTGGAGGGGGAGATAAACCATGAGACAGTGTGGACTCTGAGAAACAAACTGTGAGTTTTACAGGGGGTGGGGTGGAAGGTTGGGTGAGCCTGGTGGTGGGTATTATGGAGGGCACGTATTGCATGGAGCACTGGGTGTGGTGCATAAACAATGAATTCTGGAACACTGAAAAGAAATTAAAAAAAAAAAAAAGAACTTGTCCCAAATTAATTGTTCTGATATTCTTGAATCACCAAGACTCCTGATTTCATACTTTAAGAGACTCTTCCTTCTTTATAAAAATGGCCCGTGCTTATAGCTCAGTAGCTGCCTAATCCTACTTACTGACCATGGACAATGGATTCTCAGAAAAATCTTTCCATATTAAACAGTTTCTGACTCTTCTGGTCCAACTGATATAATGCCCTTAAAACCTCTGTGTTTTCTATAAATATGACTGGAGTCTACTCTATGCCCCAAAGCCATTATTTTTGAGACAGAGCCTTCTTTATTCTGGATTAACGTGGTAAGAAAATGCCTCTAAGATTGTTAGAAGCCCTTTTGTCTAGTTGAGAGGATCTATCATGAACAATGTTTAACCTTTCCATGGTCTTAACAAAAGCTTTACAGTTATACACCTGTCAATCTTTACCTAAGGCCACATCTTTCTTTGGGCATCTTTTGCTGGCTAGAGAGACTGAGAATGAGAAATAGTTTTATATTCCAATCAGCAAATCCAGGACCCTCTATATTTTTTCTAAATTCTCCTTATAAACTGCATTGTTCTGTGTTCAGTTTACTTCTCTCCTACTATAAAATTATACACAGTTAAAAAGAGATCAGTTCATATTTTTCACATTATATCTATCTGGAAATCTCCTCTGCCAGATACGCAAGTTTACCAGATATATTTCTCACCTCCCATATTATTGTAGGCAAAAATACAAAACAAATGTAGTGATCTTTTCAGCTTCCGTTAACAGTTTGTTCATCGTCCCACTAGACTTTGCTAATAAACTTCTCACCATTTTTCCAGCATCTGCCTATTACTGGGTCCCAAAATGATAAGTGATTTATGTTTTTGTTACTAATGACACTCCAACTCCAGAGAGTGCCACTATAACAAATACTTTCTATTAGTTACGAATTCCTACATACCAAAGCACTTCAAAATTTAGTATCTTATTTCTCATTATTCTGTGGGTTGACAGGGTAATGATTCTGGTCTTACCTCTAAAGTAGGCATAAATTGGGATTGGCGTACTTTGTGTTCAAAAAGGAAGTTGTTCTCAGCTTAGATGTGATTAAGGTATAAGAGGTCCTCACTCATAGGACTGGGGACTCACCTTAAATGGCTGGGATAAGTGAAATGTCTGGGTCTCTCTTTCTTTCTTTCTTTCTTTCTTTCTTTCTTTCTTTTTTAAGATTTTATTTATTTATTTGACAGACAGAGATCACAAGTAGGCAGAGAGGCAGGCAGAGAGAGAAGGGGAAGCAGGCTCCCTGCTGAGCAGAGAGCCTGATGTGGGGCTCAATCCCAGGACCCTGGAATCGTGACCTGAGCCAAAGGCAGAGGCTTATCCCACTGAGCCACCCAAGCACCCTTGGGTCCCTCTTTCTATGAAGACTAACAAAACATGATGGCAGAAATGGTCCAAGAATGTTAAAGAGGAAGCTGCAAGGCTTCTTGAGACCAGATCCTAGAAGTCACATGTCATTTTCCTCACATGTTATTGGTCAAAGGATGACACAGGATAAGCCCAGAATCAAGAAGTGGAGAATTAGAGTCCACCTCTTGCAGAAAGGGGCTATAAAGTATTTGTGGCCATTTTCTATCTACCAGTTAGGAACTCAGTGTGACCCAGTGGAATGGAGATGGCTGAATGACTGTATGAAAGCTGTAGCATTATTGGAACTGGAAGCTGATCATAAGAGTCACAGAACCAAACATAGCTTTACTTTCTGTATGGAAAAAATCGTATTGTAATTCATGGTAACTCAAAGCTATATATTGAAAGGAATAGAATGGTCAGGATTACTAGATGTAGTTGGACATTCAAAGTAAAATTTGGCACTACAGTTGACTCCTGAACAACGAATAGTACAGGTCTACTTACAAGTGGATTTTTTTTTTTAAATACAGTATGGTAACTTAACTGTATTTTCTCTTCCTTATGACTTTTTAAATATCATTTTCTTTTCTCTAGCTTACTTTATTGTAATAACATAATATGCAACACACATAGCATATACATATAATATACAAAATATATGTTAATCAACTATTTTTGTTACTGGTAAGGCTTCCAGTCACCAATAGGTTATTAGTAGTAAAATTTGGGGAGAGTCAAAAATTTCCACACAGGTTTTCCACTGCACAGAGCAGCTGGCACTCTTATGGTTCAGGGTCAACTGTATATTCTTTTGTATAAAAGTGACATGGCCTAAATTAACAGAAAATAATATTTCTTCAGATTATTATGTTTTTGGTGACAATGATGCTCAAAAATAACATCACTCCTGGCGATTCACAGACCTATACCCCTGGGGATAAAAATATATGTTTATTAAAAAAAATTAAAAATAAAAAAAAATAACATCACTGATTAATAGTAAAAACATGTAATAACAGCTGATATTAATAGAATACGTACCACTACCATTTCAGTCAAATTCAAATTTTGAAGGGGGACCCAGAATTTTAAAACTGTAAATAGCAGCCATTCTTACAATTCTTTCAATTCTTTCAATTCTCTTGAAAACAAAGTTTAACAGGAGGCCAAATGAAAAATTTTTCCTACCCTATGCATATATAAACTACTAATATGCCTAATATTCTAAGCTTGCTAATTTTAACTGTCTTTAACTTCTCCAGGCATGTTTTCTTTCTTTTTTTTTTTTTTTAAGATTTTATTTATTTATTTGACAGAGAGAGATCACAGGTAGACAGAGAGGCAGGCAGAGAGAGAGAGAGGGAAGCAGGCTCCCCACTGAGCAGAGAGCCCAATGCGGGACTTGATCCCAAGACCCCGAGATCATGACCTGAGCCGAAGGCAGCGGCCTAACCCACTGAGCCACCCAGGCGCCCTGGCATGTTTTGTTTCTAAAGATAAAAATAAGAGAATATTAATGTGACTACTACTTATAATACTGTTCTTGTCTTCTTTCTCACTAGTTTGAGTAGAAGTGTATCATTTTATAAATTCCATGTCATTGTTGAAGTCAGCCAAATTTGAGGAAGAATCAACATTTTTCAATAACTTTTAAAATTTGAGTAGAGTTGACACAAAATGTTACATTATCTTCAGGTGTACAACATAGTAGAGTCAACTTCTCTATACTCTATGCTGTGCTCACCACAACCATTGCAACCATCCGTTAGCACACAGCGCCACTGCAATATTGTTGACTATATTCCCTATGCTGTGCTTTTTATTCTCATGACTTATTCATTCCATAACTGGAATGGAATGCCGTGCACCCCAGCTGGAAGCCTCCATCTCCCACTCTCTTCACCTGTTTTCCCCGTCCCTCCGCCCTCCTTTCATCCGGCAACCATCAACTTTTTCTCTATTTATATACCTGATAGGAAGACTCAATATCGAGAGGAACTTCAAATAATTTATTATCAGGATCATAAATCTAAAACAGGTTAGATAAAGAGTGTATTAATTTTTTTAAAATGATCTAATTCCAAGGTCACCAAGAAGTGAAATGGGACATTACAGTTACCTCCAGAACAAAATATCATTAACAAATGATGTTAAGACATTTATAACCTTCTATTAATAAGCACTGTATTCATGAAAAACACAGACCATCAGTTATACCTACCTTAAATGACAGCTGATTCTTAGTATAAAACTCTATATCCATCACAATTGGATAAGTATCATTTCCAAACAGGGATGTAGTGTCACATTTCTTTAATATTAACCTGTAAGACAGATGAATTTATTAACCCAAATGAAGCATATTTATTTTTACAAATAAGTATCACTCCTCAGGTAAAAAGAATGTTGACAAACAGGGCAATAAGTAACTTACTCCACCAAGGAAAATAAAATTAAGGTAAGAAATGTCTTACTAAAAGCAGAAATACTGAGAAGTAGATATTAAACATTGGAATGGTGATAAGAAAAACCAACTGTTTCCTTCCCAATACATCTCTAAGATTAGAAAGAACTGCAACAATTAAAAAAAAAAAAAAAAAGGTTACCTCATGTAATTGATATTGATAGGATCTACCCTGTAGCAGAATGAAATAATGAACCCCAAGTTTCCTCTTGTCACAGTTAGTCAGGATGGACGTCTATGAAGTCTAAAATCTAGGCTTAGAAGAAAACAATGGGTAGCCATGCACCCCAAGCTCAGGACACAGCCTCTCTCCCTCCAGTTCTACCCTCCTTTCTCACCCCACACAATGTCTGTGAAACTCCCACACACTTCCCAGCTCCTTCAATCCCCAATGTAACATCATCATCAGTGCCATCACTACTATGACCCACTCCAACCAATCTTTCCAACATCAGATATTCAGAGCGAGAGGCCCATTACCTCAGGTAAATTCTTGGTTAGGCCCACCGATTTTGGTCAAGTATGGGCAAGCACTACTTACATGGTTTGGCTGTGGACCATTCTTTCTTGATTTAAAAAGAACCCATTAATATTTGAGGAGCTGTCCGAATTCAGCAAGCAAACTAATCTGATGGTCCAACTGAGACATAAGAAGATCTCTCAGGCCCACAGTTAAGTGCAGGGCTAGATACACATTAACAGGTAAACCAAGGCAGCCCAGAGAGTGAAGACACTGATGTCTGGAGTCTTTGTGAGTTGTCTGGCATGCTCCTGCTTCTCCTGCAATTCCCCTTTCCATAAAATCTCTGTTCCTGGCCAGAATTTAATTTAGTTATAATTTAATTTATCTGATTTTTATTTATTTTATTCAATTTTATGGTTCACTGCTCTTACTCATCCTGAGCTCTTTTTTATTTAATTTCAGATTTTAATCTGCATTCAAAACATTTCCCATGATGGTCTCTGCTAAAATCTATAAAAACTCAAACCAAGGGCACATTTAGAATAACAGAAAATAGCATATAATATAAGTGAGCCCAATCAAGTTCTATTTTTGAGCCTGTAAAATAGGCTGGTTCTTCAAGGCAGAGCACTTTCAAGGTCCAGAAGCAATAAAAACAAAATGTAATGATATTTTTCTTCTCTTCTTTCAATTTGGAACTCATTATTTTTCTGAGACTACCCTGTTCCACCCTGCCACGAATCAGTTCCTTCCAGCCCAGGCCTCACCCTTCTGCTCCAAGCTATTGTCTTCATAGTCATTTTGTCTTTGTCCTCAAAGAGATGGTCCCCTAAATCCCTACTTCTAAGCATCATTATTAAATTTTACATTACTTCCTGGTAAGACATATAACTGGAAAACACATTTTGACACAGTTTTCAAACCCTGGTATTGCACTGTGAAGAGGAAATAGCTCATAGATTTAAAATAGAAATTGAGGCAAGTCAACCTTCATCATACTCTGCTGAACTCCAACTAACTAAATGCTATAATGTTAAAACATTCCATACATTTCTCAGAGAATTAGCTTCGAAATTAAGATCCAGTGTCTAAAACTCAGTACATGTTATCCATGCACCAATTAAAGTGAAATTTGACCCATTAAATCTGGCTGTTCTCTTCAGAATCTTCATTAAAGGAAAATGACTATTTATCCATTTTACCTTATAAAAGTCAAGCATATCATTTTTAATTGAGTTAATTTTGCACTTATTAATTAGAGTAAGTCCTCTGATGACTCTAACGTATGATTTCTGATGCTATGAAATACTCACTGTTCAGGTCAACTTTTCATCCTCTTTCTATGTCATTTCACTGAAAATTAAGTGCTGTGGGTCATGCTTTATGGAAGATATGCAATAAAAAGAAGAAGAAGCTTCTTTCTAAAAGATTTACATGATAGCACAAAAGACAAGAGATTTACCTTAGTCCAGCCTGTTTGCAGTGAATCATCCCAGCACACAAAATAATAAGTGATTTCTGGTTATTTCACAGGGCCCACACAACTGATTGCAAAACAAGAAAGAGAGGTGCAACCTCTTCCCCAGAGGGAAAGTTGTGGCAGTGATTTAGAAATAAAAATGATTAGGAAGCAACAAGCCATGTGTGTTAGGCTTTTTGATTCACCATGAAAACTCAGTATTCCTGGCATATAGCAAATAAAAACAGAATGCAATCTCAGAGGTGATGTGTACCAAACAAATCCACGAGGGTGGGTCAGAAATTTCAGGGGGTCCAGGTGCTTATTAAAAGTTCTAGAGGGGTCTTTGATGTGAATTTTTTATAATGTAGCCCTATGGGCCATCAGCTGGGTAGAAGCACCAGCAAACATTAGAACACCAGAAACAGCCTCTAGCTTCATAAATTTCTTGAGAAGCTCCCGATGGTGGGTAGCAATCCATGTGTTTCTGAATGGGAAGTCTCTTGGAACATGTAGCCCTTGTTTGGAGTTTTAGAGATGCTGAGCAGGAACTTGAACTAGGCTGGGCTAGAACTGAACCAAGAAGGAAAACAAAGCAAAGTAAAAGAAAAGTTATCTACAAAATGTCATGAAGACAGTCTGGTAGAACTTAAAAAGAATATCTTTCAAAATGCTAAGATGATGAGAGGAACAGTTGGTGGATATTGAACAGTAGTATAAATTTGTCCACCTTGGTGAAATGAAGTAAAGCAAAAACCTCTCCCTTAAAAATACAGCACTTAAGATTTAACCTTATTACTCCTAATGTTCTCAGCATGCATGTCCTTTATTGTCCCCACAATCTTTGGTGTTTACTCATTATTATCTTCTAAATGTTACCAAATGGATTATATGAAAGTCCATATAATTGTTCTTTTCTGTTTGGTATTTATAAATGATACCAGTTGTCTGGCCTCTAATAATAACAGTGCAGAAATGTCTACTCGTGGTTACGCCAAACTAACAAGTATCAGACCTCCAAAAATGCCACAATATTGTCTTATCCTTTTTCTTCTGTGACTTCCTCTTTTTAAAAATCCTAGGTTCAAAGCAGATGGTGATGCTTTCCTCACCTTTGCTATCTGGGAGAGTTTCATTTCACAAATACAATCGATTTCATGGATTACTAATCTTTGTTGCCCATAAATTGGATAAATACAGAAACATTTCACCTCTTCAACTCCAAAATCAAATTGAACATAGTCATGGTTTAATCAATTTTTTAATGACAGTCATGAGCAGGATTCTGATTTTTATTTTATCATAAATAATTTCTAAAACTGTTTTTGCAAGTAAGACCCATGGAGCATCTGTCTCAGAATTGCCTATCAAATTGGTACAGATGTTTTTTGGGAAATGAGCACTCTCTGTACATGGCCAGTGAGGCTGCGAAACTAAACAGTTCCTATTGCAGGGAATTTGACAATATTGACCAAATTACATAATGGTTTCACTCTTTAACCAGAAATTCGATTTCCAGGAATTTATCCCAGAGATACAAAAGATCTTGAGTGAAGCATTATTTGTAATGGAAAGTAATATACAAAATATCCTTCAACAGAGTACTGATTAAATCAAGTATGGGTTGGGAAGTCATAAAAAGGGATGAAGAAACTTCTGGATACTAAATGGAGTTCTCTCCAGGACATAGTTCGTAAGAACAAATAAAATGTAAACAGTGTTTCTGAATGCTACCTTTTCTGTAAGAAAGTGAGGGGGGATAATATCAGTATATATTCATCATTCTTTATGATTTTATACAGAAACAATGAAAGGATCAACCAAAAATAGTTACATATTGAGGGAAGGAAGGAGCAGGATGAAGACGACAGGGATCAGTCTTTAGCTGTATCTTGTTATATACTTAACCCACTGAGCCACCCAGGTGCCCTGTCGTCTGATTTTAAAAGAAATATTTTTAAAAACCAGTTGCTATGAAACAGATGCCCTTGTTGATCATGAGGATACCATGTCCACACACAAGAAATGAATGACCCAAATGACTTTAAATCAAATATTTGACTATTTATCTCTAATGACATATGTGCAAAGGTTAAACCACTAGAAAATCTTACCATGGACCCAGTGGTCTTATGTTTAATACTGGTATTTTTATTTTTAAACTATTATGAATAAGTTATAGTATAAAGCAAATAAATAATTACGTTTGTTTTTAAGAAATAATATTTCAGCATGAGAGGAAAAAACGTAACTATAAAATTTTTAAAAAGAACTTCAAACTCTGCAATCCTAATTTGATTTGAAAATATTACCATGTAATAATGATTAATCCATATTCTTATAAACATGCATTTTTCTAACTCTCCTGAAAAGACACTAGCAATGAACTTCTCTGGCAGGAACACTGACATTCCTCCCTAGAAGGAAAGGACTCCATGGAGAAAACTACTGATTCTCAATGTAGGGTAACAAATAGTTAATAGGAGCTTAGGACATTTTTCTACTCAAGAAATGAAGAAAAGCATCCAACCTTACTTGCACCAACTTGAAGTGATTCTCAGTGGCACTGAATGGAACAATTTGAGCATCCAAAGATAAATGATTGACTTTAATGGACAGACACACACACAAACAGTGTGCAGGTGTGTGGTTGCCAAGGCAGAAACTGAATACTGTACACTGACAACTGATAAATGAAGAAAAAGAATCACCTATTATCCCATTTTTCTTATGTAAACTAAACTCTATTACAGGATTAGTAAGTAGCTGATGATGAAAAGTTGGGTGTTTTTTTTTTTTTTTAAAGATACAATTTTCAAGTAATCTCTACACCCAACATAGGGCTCAAACCCACAACCCCAAGATCAAGAGTCACATATACCCAGGCATCCCAAAAAGTTGTTTTTTAATAATTAAATCCTGGCTGGTAAATACATAAGAAGTTATAGAATTTAGCCCCATTTCATAACTTTCACTGAAATAATCTATACAGATAATGATTATCAATGAGTAGTCAAACTGTAAGATGAAAATTGATGACATTTATAATGAAGGATCAGCCTGCCAACCACGATCCCACTGATAAATCTTAACATAGAAAGTGCAAAAACAAGAGATACTCTGTGCCTCTTTGTGTGATGCAATAGGAAATTCTCAGTATCATCTGTGAAATATTCTTGTCAAAAAGACTGAACACAAACCTAGAAATCTCCAGGAAAAAGTCCAATTATAGGAAGTAAATGAAACAGAAGGAATTTGGGGAATAGAAGAACATTTAAATGACATGAACATGAAGAAGTAATTAGTTAAATATGGAAGGTAGGACTTTGTTCAAACAAATAATCTGATTTCTCCAACAAATCAATGTCATGAAAGGAAGACGGTGGTAGGGAAGACTGAGGTAGAGTAAGAGACTTAAGAGCCTCAGCAACCAAATGCAATGAGGAAATGTATGAACTTGGATGGAAAATAATTACATCTATTTTCACAAGTAGTGAAAGAGAGGTTATTTTCTACCTAACTTGTATATGCCCTCTACCTCTTGGGCATCCTTTGTCTGTAGAAAAATATTTTGATCTTTAGGTACATTTTGGGCCAGTAGTCAAATAATCCTAGGGCCGATTTAAAAATCTTAGAATATTTTAAGGTTTGCCTTTCATACCTGTTTTGAAAGCCTTTACATTTTTGTAGGGTAATTTTTCCCAAGCCATGAATATAATCTATTCAAACATGTTTATGCTATCCATTCTGTTTTTAAATTGAAAAAAAAAATGTTAACAGTGTTTATGAAGAAAAGTTTAAATAAAATATTTTTAATCTTTAAAAAAAACCTAAAACTAGTTTTAGTTTTAGCATTTCTTTCAATTATGAGAGTAGACAACAAACAATACCAGTATTCACAGTATACATAATCGCAACTAGAAACCACCCATTTCACATATATTTTTATCCCATTATAGTCATTGCATTTATCTCATTATATTGTTTAAATTCACCATAACTTTGAAATTTTAATAGTCATGAGACCTGATGCTATTTAAGGCATTCGTCTTATTATTTAATGCATTAATAAAGAGACACATATATTAGTATATCACAAATTTGTTTTAAAAATAAGAATTTTTCAATATAATCAATTTCTTCTACAATCCTATGTATTTATTTGATGCATTTAAGAACTCTTCTAAGGAAAGGTTGCTACATTTCATCAGGCTGCCCCCAACTACACTCAGGCACAAGCCCACATGAACACACACACACGTATATACACACATGCACCCATGTTCAGAAGCCCTTCAAAACGAGGTGTACCCACCAACCCCCAGGAAAAAACATCACAAATGCCCAGGAGTATGGAAATTGCTGTAAAAAGACCACATCTCCATATTACATAGCTGAATTGGGAATGCTTATCCGTACAATTTTCCATAAAACCAAATGTTAATTCCAACAAATAGAATACTCTCTTATGTTTGTATCTCAAAATTCAAGCCAAGCATCATTAGATGAACAATCTCACACATACATAACTAGGTACGTCCTAACTTGCCTTCTTCGGTGTGTCAGTTCAGACGAGATCGGGCACGTTCAGGGTGGTATGGCCGTAGACGAGTGTCAGTTCAGTCTATACTCAGATTATTATTTCATCTGTCCTTCTCTCCCTGAGTTTACCATTCAATTTCTCCTGCTTGTCGGGAAAAAGTCTTGTCACTGCCCTACTGCCCATTCTCAGTTCTCTTTCCTTATTCTGCACCACCTGTAGGGGTTTGCTCCCAGGGCCAACCATGGCTCTGGGATTTATGAGCTTTATGACTTTAGATAAGTTACTCAAACTTTCTAAGCTTTTGTTCCATGATATTTAAAAGAGCAATGAGAAAGCTTAGCTCATGCATTTGTTAGGATGACTGTCTAAGTTAAAGTAGAGTATATAAGAAATATACAATAGGCAGATATCAATGTTAACAGCTTGGACCCTAGAGCCACATTATCCATGCTCAGATTTCAGCTCTAAAAATTACTAGCTATGTCCTGGGACAAAGTACTTTGCCTCACTCTGTTGCAGTTTTTCATCTGCAAAACAAGAGTAGAAATGGCACCTGCCTCATGAGGTTTTGAGAGGTCAACTCAGCTGCTCATGTAAAGATTTTTGATTAGAAAAAAAAAAAAGATTTTTGATTAGCAGTGAGCACATCCCTCTCCCTCTTGGTATGTAAGCTGTAGATATATCTACATATATCTATATATAGATATCTATATATAGATATATGTATGGTGCTTAACACTAGCATACAGTAAACATGCTTAATTTTTATTATTAATAAATAGGAAATCCTTAATTTTTTGGAAATTCATCAAAGTGAAGAAATATTAAACACTAAAACTTAGGTGGGGGATTTACAAGATCTTTAAAATTAAGTTCTGGTTAAGGGGCACCTGGGTGGCTCAGTGGGTTAAAGCCTCTACGTTCGGCTCAGGTCATGTTCCCAGGGTCCTGGGATCAAGCACCACATCAGGCTCTCTGCTCAGCGGGGAGGCTGCTTCCTTCTCTCTTTCTCTGCCTATTTGTGATCTCTGTCTGTCAAATAAATAAATAAAATCTTTAAAAAAATAAAAATAAATAAAATTAAGTTCTGGTTAAAAACGTTAAATGCTTTATGCCAGAACAATGAAACAATAATGGAGGAATCTTATGGCCTTCATGGTCCCAGAAAAGTGACATTTGTTCATGGTTATATGATGTATTTATAAGGAACTATATATAAAAATTGTTTTGGCCTTGACATTTTCCTACAACAATAAGGCCAGTAACCACCCACTGAAAGTCTTCCAACAAAATTACCAGTGGCTGGCACTACCATGTAATGGAAAGGCATGGGATTAGCCTACAAGTGACTTGGAGTTTAATCTGGCTTTCCGTTGGCTGTGCTAGCCTAGATGTGTCCTTTAACCTCTATGAGTTTTCATCTGTAAAATGGATATAGTATGTGCCCTGTCTATTTCATGGGGTTGGAGGGAAGATCACAGTTATAATATTATCATAAAGTGGCAAACAGTAATGAGAAATCAGATGCTATCCTATCTGCCATGACCTACTCAAGGAATTATTAAGAAGTGGGTGAGAGAAGCTGCAAATGGATTATAATTTTTTTCTTTCAAAACTTTGAACCCTCCAGTTGTATGGGTATTTCAAACTATTTCCAGTTGACCAAAGATTTCAATCACTGAACTTTGGGGCCCAGCACAGTAGGACTGAGATAAAGAGTTTACTTAATAGACAACTCAAGTTATCTAAAGCCACAAAGTAATTGTTTTTGACCCATCAATAATCAGTGATGGATAATCATCCTACACACATCCAAATGAGCAACTCTACGTGTGGTGAAATTTAGGAAAGTATTGTCAAGTGTTCTTCCCCTGCACTAACAAACCACAGCATGAGAATTTTTCTCCCAACCAGAAAGTCTCAGCCTGTGAATTAGAAGAGCTTGGAGCTGTATTTTTATTGGAAGTAATTTTAAATAAGAAAATGGAAAAGAAAAGTTTATTTTGCTTTTTTTTTTCCCTTTAAGTGGAAAGGAAGAATCCTAAGAAGAAAAGTCAAAGGAACTTCCATTAGTCCATTTATACTAATTGCAGGGGAAGCCTAGAATCTAGTAATGAGGGAGGAGAAAGGGGCAGTTGACATCAAACACTGAAAAACACAAAAGAGGAAAAAGTAAAGAGAACTTTGTTGCCTCTCACGAACCTTTACAAAAGAAAATCTTAATCACCTGAAGTGGGAAACTGAATCTGTTGGCAAATATAGTGATATTTCCACTGGTAGCTTCCCTAGAATGCAGTTCTCTGTCGTAAGTCACAGTGGAGTTCAGAACAGAATAGAGAAGTTCAGAAACCCAGCCCCAAACAGCAGGGTCCAGATCTGAACCAAATCTGAACCACCCCCCATGATTTAAACAAGGCTGCTGAAGTGTGAGTAAAAAGAAATCTGTGTTTTTACTACTTCATGGTAGTGTCTTTCCTTTTCTAATTCAAGTTGGCAAGAAAATGCCCTGAGAACACGAAGTCCTTGGTTCCATAGACAGGAGCATATGACCAAACATGAGGACAAATGTGATAGCTTCTCTAAAGGAATTATGGGTCCCATAGAACAGAGACATTAAAAAATCCAGGAAGTATACCATCCACAGATGTTTCATACTTGTATTTTCTTTTTTTTATTTTAAAGATTTTATTATTTATTTATTTGACAGAGATCACAAGTAGGCAGAGAGGCAGGCGGGGGGTGGGGTGCAGACTCCCTGCTGAGCAAAAAGCCGGATGCAGGGCTCCATCCCAGGACCCTGAGATCATGATCTGAGCCAAAGGCAGAGGCTTTTAACCAACTGAGCCACCCAGGTGCCCCTCACTCTTGATTTTTCATCTGACATGGATCCAGCCAGGGCCCTTGAAAACAGTGGCCCACATGTTTATCATACACTTTCTACTCACAGCATTACTTTCCATATGGATAATGTAACATGTCCATCTACATAAAACAAATGAAGTAAAGGAGTTTGAATGTTAGCCACTTTTCAATTACATTAATTGGGAAATACAATTAATTAGGACTAATGCATTATTTAGGCAACTATTAATATGAAAAAAAAATTTCTATGTATTAAAAATTTCTACGTATTATCTGTCAAGCTCATATATGTATAGCAATTCTTTTTTTTTTAAGATTTTATTTATTTATTTATTTGTCAGAGAGAGAGAGAGAGAGCACACACAAGCAGGCAGAGGCAGAGAGAGAAGCAGGCTCCCTGTGGAGCAAGGAACCCAATGCGGGACTTGATCCCAGGAATCTGGGATCATGGACTGAGCCGAAGGCATTGGCTTAACCTACTGAGCCACCCAGGCGTCCCTATCTATAGCAATTCTTAAAATAAAAATGGGAATACATAAAACAAATTTGCCTTTATAGGAAAAATAAGATAGAATATTTAAAACGCAGACTCAAGGGGTGCCTGGGTGGCTCAGTGTGTTAAGCCTCTGCCTTCAGCTCAGGTCATGATCTCAGGGTCCTCGGATCAAGTCCCATGTCGGACTCTCTGCTCAGCGGGGAGCCTACTTCCTCCCCTCTCCCTCTGCCTCTCTGCCTCTCTGCCTACTTGTGATCTCTCTCTGTCAAATAAATAAATTAAATCTTTAAAAAAATAAAATAAAATAAAATGCAGACTCAATGGAAAAAAATCTTAGACAAAAGAAAATCTTAGACTTGATTTCTGCTCAGTGTGACAAAGTAGGAAATGGTCAAAAACATTAACTATATGTTTATTCACAGCACATATTTTATTAAAATTTTTAAAATGTGCTAAGGTAAAAATCAGTGTTTTTTTTTAATTTTTAATTTTTTATAAACATATATTTTTATCCCCAGGGGTACAGGTCTGTGAATCACCAGGTTTACACACTTCACAGCACTCACCAAAGCACATACCCTCCCCAATGTCCATAATCCCACCCCCTTCTCCCAAATCCCCTCCCCCCAGCAACCCTCAGTGTTGAAAATAGAACTGCCCTATGACCCAGCAATTGCACTATTGGGTATTTACCCTAAAGATACAATCAGTGTGTTTTCAAAAAAGAATTTTTGAAATCTGCATTATTCGTTGAAAATTCAGGAATATGTCCAGAAATGCTATTTGTATATATGAAATTACATATATATAAATTTTAACTAAGTTTTTTAAAAAGAAAATAATGGGTGACTTGTAATAAGGGTCTTTGTTTAAACTTAAAATTCCCATAACTATATAGCTCATATGTATTTTCTTTTGGATAGCAAAAAAGCATTGGTACACTTAAATTAACTTATCTTTATCACTGAGATATACTTAAAATTCCCAACTGTATTTATATATGGTAATTATTTAGTTCTATTTTTTTCATGTATTCAAGGGAAAGAGCATATGTGTAAAAAGAAATTTATGCTATGATCATCTTAATTAGTTGAAATAACCTCTCTAATCCCTTAAGATAAAGAATTGTACAGTTTGCAGGCTTTGCAGGCTGTGTTAAATCACTGTTTTAATATGAAAGCCTAAGGATAAATCAGATCCCTCCCCAAAAGTTTATTAAAATAATTTATCTTAAAATTCCAATTAAAATAAAAATTCAATATCTTAAATATTTACAGTGGCACATATTTACTAACATGATTATAATCACCTCTTTCTGACAATCTCATCAACAGATCATGAAGATTATATAAAAAACCATGTTTTTTTGTAGAGTTGGCAGCGAATTTCTATCTTAAGCATATATAAACAGAAATCCTAATGTGCTCCATCTCTCATTTTTCACACTGACATATAGATCAGAAACATCCATCACTTTCTAGGGGTTAGCATAGTTAAGTATGAAAATCTGCTTGTGAGAGCATTCTGGATATTAAATCTAAACAAGAAAGATATTGAAATGGAATATTCAGGAGCTAGTCTAATGAGGAAAATCGCCAGGTCTCATAATACAACAGACATTGGGAAAGAAGGTCAGAGCTAAACCAGTAATTGCTTCAAACTTTATCTTTAATGTACCTGAGATCTGCTGATAGAAAAATGAGAAAGCAGACAGGTGACAGCTTTTTATTTATCGTGTGCCCATGAATGATATAATCAATGAGATATATATTTTCCTCTCTTTTCCAGACCCTTACAAAACACAGAAAATTTCTTCATCAAACTTATGTATAGCTCCCATTATAAATATTTCCTAAGGGTATGTTTTCTACTCACAAAACAAATTCCTGAAAAGAACATTCAAGAGAATTTACTGAGTCAATAAATATTTACTGAGCATTTCCTATGTATGGACCAGATGCCACCTCCAGAACTGGGAGCAGGACAGACACAAGTCCTGCCCTCACAGAGCAAGCAGGGTGGGAAGTGCCATGAATGGAGACTTCCAGGGCACAGCTGAAAGGCATGAGCGACTCAAGCCATCCAAAAGGCACAGCTCTGTCCAGTAACACTCAGGGGAACTGAGTTATAGTGACATGAAATCAATGTATTTCTAGACAGACTCAAAGTTTTATTTCTTCCTTCTTGTTTTCCTACTACCTTTATGTCTATTTTAAAAGTAGGCTAAAGTGGTTGATAGTGTTTGTGTATTCATTGAATTCTCTTCAAAAAGGGTTAATTATTTTAGCAATAAAAGAAAGTAACTGACCAAACATAAAATACCAACCTTTGTCAAGTCCTAGCAAAAGAAGGTACTATTTTACAAACATGAATGACAAGCCCCACTCCAAATTTCCATTGCAGGAAAGAAGGGGAGTGGAACAGACATAATGGGCCATGCTGATAAGAATGTACAAACACAGATCTAAAGCAGCTCAGATTGTCTTAACCCGGATCTGATGAAGAGGCCCTATTGAGCAGAAGAGACAAACCACAAAACTAACTTTGAGTAAAGAATCCACTACAATGGCTCTTTTATTTTTTAAAAACACTTTTTTCTGAAGTATATCCTAAGTCAGTTACCCTCATGCTTTCTAAGGAGAGAGCATACCCAGGCGAAAGGTACACGGATGTGGGAGTCATGAATAAGTATAGCACGAGAGAAAGCAAGCCCCAACTGCTAAAAGCCCCGCCAGAACCTCGACCCTCTAAGTGACCTGTCCTGCCAGGTCCCATTCAACACGTTTTACTTCACTTCTCCAAACTCAGCAAAGGCCCATCTAGTCCTATCTTTCAAACTACCGCCCACCCTTCTCAGGCCGGTTAATTTTTCTTAAGGAATCTTTTATTCTACTTCCAAGACATAGAAATCAGTAATAAATTCTGCTGACCTCTGGTCAAATTTCAGCCGACAATCCAGATATTCCTGTTTTCTGATTCAGATCATTCACAGAGCTCATTTGGGGCCATTCTCCAAAGAATGCTTCCTATAACAGGAAGTCAAATGCTTTTTTTTTTTTTTTTAAGTCAAAATGTACTTGGTGTACTTGGTGACACCAGGAACAAGTAACTAGAAGACAATTAGGCCTATTTAGCAAGATTCCTCCCTCCAAAGCCACCGGGGCAACTTACCCATCTTATCATCTAAATGTTTACAAACATTATTATTCATTTTCGTGGGAAGATAACACTTGACCAGCCAAACAAATATTTACTTTCACCTGCAGGGGGACTAATCTTAAACACTAACCAGGGCCATTATATTCCTAACATAGAATACTGAGAGTTATTGATATTCAAGTTAAAAGTTTACTTGGCTTTCTGCCATCTACCTCATAGTTGTTAAATCTGATCATTAAAGATACAGTGGACTCTTAAACAACACAGGGGCTGGGGGTACCGACCCCACATGTAGTTTAAAATCCATGCATAACTTTTGACTTCCCCCAAACTTCACTTCTAATAGCCTGTTGTTGGCTGGATGCCTTACCGCTAACAGAAACAGCTGATTAACATATACTTTGTATGTTATATGTATTATATACAGTGTTCTTACAATAAAGTAAGCTAGAGAAAATAAAATGTTAAGAAAATCATTAGGAAGAGAAAATACATTTACAGTATCGTACCATATTTAAGGGGAAAAATCCACATAAGTATATGTTATACATATAAACATTGTTCAAGGATGTCCCTCTGGTCCTCCACTGTCAGCCACTGACTCCTTTGTCTACCCACATCCTCACCTTGGAAACTTAATTGCTCCATCTACCTTAGTGTTTGAGAAATTCAGTGTTTGAGAATTTCCTTCAATCACAATGACCAATTCCATGCCCTGCTGCTTCAGGGCAAGTAGTAAGTAAGTAGTAGCAAGAGCTAGTAAGTAGTAGCAAGAACTACTTTGCTAAACGATTCTTGCCATCTCATGAATGAGTCTGAATGAGTATGTGTGTTACTTCTTTCAACAATGTTTTGCCTTACATCAAAAAAGTACTAGCCCCAAAGTATAACTGCAATCACAGCCCTCTCCCATTTTCATCAATACCATACATTGCAACTGTCCACCTCAGTAAAGGGGCCATCAGTAAATGCTTTCATTTTTTATTACATTAATTATGACAGTAAAAATTAAGATTACCAAATATCCAACAGCAGGAGATAGCTACATAAACTATGTTACATTAATATGAAAGACAATTTTACTGTTAAAATCATAATGGTGAACATTTGTTAATAATATGGGGAAATATTTATAATACAACTATAGCAAGAAGCACAATGAGAAATATTTTACAGTATCCCAAATTTGAAAATTTGTGTGTGATTGTTTCTGAATGTACATTTTTAAAAATATATAAAAATATTTCTAATTTCTAACCACAAAACTAGAAGACTTTTATTGAGAAAGTTACTTTTAGTATTTCTTTTACAACTTTGGCCTAGAAATCTTAGAAATAGCATTAACTGTCAGTATAGACAAGTTACACCTGGAATAAATTGAAAGAAATCCCGAGTAAAAAATGGGATTCAATAAAGGCTTTTATGTCAGTGACTTTTGGCCAGAAATTATAAGGGCAAAGACTTCTAAAAGATGAACTTACTAAGTAAGGAGAAAGTTGCAATGGAAAAAAAGCTGCAATGAAAAAAAAAAAGATGCAAGGTCTAACAGCATTCAGTGTTTTACAAAAAAAAATTGCCATTGGCAGCTTCATTAATTAGGTGCTTTATTAGTTCAAGTGAGAACTTGATACTTCAGGGGACATCGCTCAGTGAAATTTCTCACTAGAATAAGCCCTTATTAGCAAATCAAAACTGTGGCAATTCACACATATATGTGAAAGGCAAGCTTGTCACTGTTTAATGAGAAGAAAGCAGAATTACAATAAACTGAGAAGACCTCAACTCAAACAAAAGACATTAGTTTAGCCAAGCAAATACAGACACCATAGAAGCTGAATCTAGTGGTCAAAACAGTATATGCCTTGTTAGAAAAGCTGGAAATTCATCACAATGCAGGCTATGATTATAAGTTGCTGCTCATGTACAGCATAAGCATAATGTTTATTATGTACATAACGTTTACTGTATCATATCTGAACGCTTCCAGAAAATTGGCTATCTTAAAATACTTTAAAAAATTTAAGGGGCGGAGTCAAGATGGCGGAGAAGTAGCAGGCTGAGACTACTTCAGCTAGCTGGAGATCAGCTAGATAGCTTATCTAAAGATTGCAAACACCTGAGGATCCGTCGGTGGATCGAGGAGAGGAGTGGCGATTCCGGGGGCAGAGGGACGGCCGCTTTCTGGGGGGTGGGACCGGCGGAGGGGTGGGGCCGGGGCGGCGGGGGGGGTAGGCCCGGGGGGGGGGGGGGGCTCCGGGCAGGCGGCGGGGCAAACCTCCCACGAAGTCGGGACTTTTGGGGGTCTGTTCCGCTGGGGGACATCGCTCCGGAGGCTACCCGGGGCAGAGCCCATGCGGGGTCGGCGTGGCCTCGGGTCCCGCGGGGTCGCGGGGGGATCGGGGGTGTCTGAGTGTCGCAGGGCTTGCGGGTGTTGGGGCGGGGGGCCGACTGCGGGGGCGGAGCTGACGGTGGGCTCGCAGCTCGGGGTGGCCTTGAACCAGTCGCGGGCTCGGTGAGCTCGGAGCGCGGCCGGGGGTCGGGCGGACGGGGGTGGCTGGGCGCTGTTCTCTGGGGGCGCACTGGGGGGTGCGGCCCTGGGCTCTCGGCTCCTCCGGGCCGGGGACCAAGGGGCCGCCATTTGTATTCCCGCCCTCCGGAACTCTACGGAAAGTGCTCAGGGAACAAAAGCTCCTGAAAGCAAACCCGAGTGGATTACTCATCCCGGCCCCGGGTAAGGGCGTTGTAATTCCGCCTGGGGCAAAGACACTTGAGAATCACTACAACAGGCCCCTCCCCCAGAAGATCAACAAGAAATCCAGCCGAGACCAAGTTCACCTACCAAGGAGTGCGGTTTCAAACCAAGGAGAGCAGCAGAATTCCAGAGGAGGAAAAAGTCAAGCACTGAACTCATGGCTTTTTCCCTGTGATTTTTTTTAGTCTTGCAGTTAATTTAATTTTTTTCTTTTTCATTTTTTGTTTTTTTTTTCTCACCTTCGGGAAAAATTTTTTTTTTAAATGTTACCTTTTTCTTTTTTAACGATTTTTTACTAGTTTATCTAATATATATATTTTTTCTTTTTTATATTTTTCTTAGGTGTTTTCCTTTTTTAAAATTCTTTTTTTTTTCTTTTTTTTTTTTTCTTTCTTCCTTTTTGAACCTCTTTTTATCCCCTTTTTCCCCCCTCACGATTTGGGATTTCTTCTAATTTGGTTAAAGCATATTTTCCTGGGGCTGTTGCCACCCTTTTAGTATTTTACTTGCCCCTTCATATACTCTTATCTGGACAAAATGACAAGACGGAAAAATTCAACACAAAAAAAAGAACAAGAGGCAGTACCGAAGGCTAAGGACCTAATCAATACAGACATTGGTAATATGTCAGATCTAGAGTTCAGAATGACAATTCTCAAGGTTCTAGCCGGGCTCGAAAAAGGCATGGAAGATATTAGAGAAACCCTCTCGAGAGATATAAAAGCTCTTTCTGGAGAAATAAAATCTAACCAAGTTGAAATCAAAAAAGCTATTAATGAGGTGCAATCAAAAATGGAGGCTCTCACTGCTAGGATAAATGAGGCAGAAGAAAGAATTAGTGCTATAGAAGACCAAATGACAGAGAATAAAGAAGCTGAGCAAAAGAGGGACAAACAGCTACTGGACCACGAGGGGAGAATTCGAGAAATAAGTGACACCATAAGACGAAACAACATTAGAATAATTGGGATTCCAGAAGAAGAAGAAAGAGAGAGGGGAGCACAAGGTATCCTGGAGAGAATTATTGGGGAGAATTTCCCCAATATGGCAAAGGGAACGAGCATCAAAATTCAGGAGGTTCAGAGAACGCCCCTCAAAATCAATAAGAATAGGCCCATACCCCGTCACCTAATAGTAAAATTTACAAGTCTCAGTGACAAAGAGAAAATCCTGAAAGCAGCCCGGGAAAAGAAGTCTGTAACATACAATGGTAAAAATATTAGATTGGCAGCTGACTTATCCACAGAGACCTGGCAGACCAGAAAGAGCTGGCATGATATTTTCAGAGCACTAAATGAGAAAAACATGCAGGCAAGAATACTATATCCAGCTAGGCTATCATTGAAAATAGAAGGAGAGATTAAAAGCTTCCAGGACAAACAAAAACTGAAAGAATTTGCAAACACCAAACCAGCTCTACAAGAAATCTTGAAAGGGGTCCTCTAAGCAAATAGAGAGCCTACAAGTGGTAGATCAGAAAGGAACAGAGACAATAAACAGTAACAGTCACCTTACAGGCAATACAATGGCCCTAAATTCATATCTCTCAATAGTTACCCTGAATGTTAATGGGCTAAATGCCCCTGTCAAAAGACACAGGGTATCAGAATGGATAAAAAAACAAAACCCATCTATATGTTGCCTCCAAGAAACTCATTTTAAGCCCGAAGACACCTCCAGATTTAAAGTGAGGGGGTGGAAAAGAATTTACCATGCTAATGGACATCAGAAGAAAGCAGGAGTGGCAATCCTTATATCAGATCAATTAGATTTTAAGCCAAAGACTATAATAAGAGATGAGGAAGGACACTATATCATACTCAAAGGGTCTGTCCAACAAGAAGATTTAATAATTTTAAATATCTATGCCCCCAACATGGGAGCAGCCAACTCTATAAACCAATTAATAACAAAATCAAAGAAACACATCAACAATAATACAATAATAGTACGGGACTTTAACACTCCCCTCACTGAAATGGACAGATCATCCAAGCAAAAGATCAGCAAGGAAATAAAGGCCTTAAATGACACACTGGACCAGATGGACATCACAGATATATTCAGAACATTTCATCCCAAAGCAACAGAATACACATTCTTCTCTAGTGCACATGGAACATTCTCCAGAATAGAACACATCCTCAGTCCTAAATCAGGACTCAACCGGTATCAAAAGATTGGGATCATTCCCTGCATATTTTCAGACCACAATGCTCTAAAGCTAGAACTCAACCACAAAAGGAAGTTTGAAAAGAACCCAAATACATGGAGACTAAACAGCATCCTTCTAAAGAATGAATGGGTCAACCAGGAAATTAAAGAAGAATTGAAAAAAATCATGGAAACAAATGATAATGAAAATACAACGGTTCAAAATCTGTGGGACACAACAAAGGCAGTCCTGAGAGGAAAATATATAGCGGTACAAGCCTTTCTGAAGAAACAAGAAAGGTCTCAGGTACACAACCTAACCCTACACCTAAAGGAGCTGGAGAAAGAACAAGAAAGAAACCCTAAGCCCAGCAGGAGAAGAGAAATCATAAAGATCAGAGCAGAAATCAATGAAATAGAAACCAAAAAAACAATAGAACAAATCAACGAAAGTAGGAGCTGGTTCTTTGAAAGAATTAATAAAATTGATAAACCCCTGGCCCGACTTATCAAAAAGAAAAGAGAAAGGACCCAAATAAATAAAATCATGAATGAAAGAGGAGAGATCACAACTAACATCAAAGAAATACAAACTATTATAAGAATATACTATGAGCAACTCTACGGCAATAAATTTGACAATCTGGAAGAAATGGATGCATTCCTAGAAACATATAAACTACCACAACTGAACCAGGAAGAAATAGAAAGTCTGAACAGACCCATAACCAGTAAGGAGATTGAAACAGTCATTAAAAATCTCCAAACAAACAAAAGCCCAGGGCCAGACGGCTTCCCAGGGGAATTCTACCAAACACTTAAAGAAGAACTAATTCCTATTCTCCTGAAACTGTTCCAAAAAATAGAAATGGAAGGAAAACTTCCAAACTCATTTTATGAGGCCAGCATCACCTTGATCCCAAAACCAGACAAGGATCCCACCAAAAAAGAGAGCTATAGACCAATATCCTTGATGAACACAGATGCGAAAATACTCAACAAAATACTAGCCAATAGGATTCAATAGTACATTAAAAAGATTATTCACCACGACCAAGTGGGATTTATTCCAGGGCTGCAAGGTTGGTTCAACATCCGCAAATCAGTCAATGTGATACAACACCTCAATAAAAGAAAGAACAAGAACCATATGATGCTCTCAATAGATGCTGAAAAAGCATTTGACAAAGTACAGCATCCCTTCCTGATCAAAACTCTTCAAAGTGTAGGGATAGAGGGCACATACCTCAATATCATCAAAGCCATCTATGAAAAACCCACCGCAAATATCATTCTCAATGGAGAAAAACTGAAAGCTTTTCCGCTAAGGTCAGGAACACGGCAGGGATGTCCATTATCACCACTGCTATTCAACATAGTACTAGAAGTCCTAGCCTCAGCAATCAGACAACAAAAGGAAATTAAAGGCATCCAAATCGGCAAAGAAGAAGTCAAATTATCACTCTTCGCAGATGATATGATACTATATGTGGAAAACCCAAAAGACTCCACTCCAAAACTGCTAGAACTTATACAGGAATTCAGTAAAGTGTCAGGATATAAAATCAATGCACAGAAATCAGTTGCATTTCTCTACACCAACAGCAAGACAGAAGAAAGAGAAATTAAGGAGTCAATCCCATTTACAATTGCACCCAAAACTATAAGATACCTAGGAATAAAC
This sequence comes from Mustela lutreola, assembly GCF_030435805.1. Classification (NCBI taxonomy): domain Eukaryota; kingdom Metazoa; phylum Chordata; class Mammalia; order Carnivora; family Mustelidae; genus Mustela; species Mustela lutreola. Next base: position 74,986,619 of record NC_081297.1, on the reverse strand, counting down.
CTAACCAAAGAGACACAGAATCTATACTCAGAAAACTATAAAGTACTCATGAAAGAAATTGAGGAAGACACAAAGAAATGGAAAAATGTTCCATGCTCCTGGATTGGAGGAATAAATATTGTGAAAATGTCTATGCTACCTAAAGCAATCTACACATTTAATGCAATTCCTATCAAATTACCATCCATCTTTTTCAAAGAAATGGAACAAATAATGCTAAAATTTATATGGAACCAGAAAAGACCTCGAATAGCCAAGGGATATTGAAAAAGAAAGCCAACGTTGGTGGCATCACAATTCCGGACTTCAAGCTCTATTACAAAGCTGTCATCATCAAGACAGCATGGTACTGGCACAAAAACAGACACATAGATCAATGGAACAGAATAGAGAGCCCAGAAATAGACCCTCAACTCTATGGTCAACTAATCTTCGACAAAGCAGGAAAGAATGTCCAATGGAAAAAAGACAGCCTCTTCAATAAATGGTGCTGGGAAAATTGGACAGCCACATGCAGAAAAATGAAATTAGACCATTTCCTTACACCACACACAAAAATAGACTCAAAATGGATGAAGGACCTCAATGTGCGAAAGGAATCCATCAAAATCCTTGAGGAGAATACAGGCAGCAACCTCTTCGACCTCAGCCGCAGCAACATCTGCCTAGGAACCACGCCAAAGGCAAGGGAAGCCAGGGCAACAATGAACTATTGGGATTTCATCAAAATCAAAAGCTTTTGCACAGCAAAGGAAACAGTTAACAAAATCAAAAGACAACTGACAGAATGGGAGAAGATATTTGCAAACGACATATCAGATAAAGGACTAGTGTCCAGAACCTATAAAGAACTTAGCAAACTCAACACCCAAAGAACAAATAATCCAATCAAGAAATGGGCAGAGGACATGAACAGACATTTCTGCAAAGAAGACATCCAGATGGCCAACAGACACATGAAAAAGTGCTCCATATCACTCGGCATCAGGGAAATACAAATACAAATCAAAACCACCAGTCAGAATGGCTAAAATCAACAAGTCAAGAAATGACAGATGCTGGCGAGGATGCGGAGAAAGGGGAACCCTCCTACAGTGTTGGTGGGAATGCAAGCTGGTGCAGCCACTATGGAAAACAGCATGGAGGTTCCTCAAAATGTTGAAAATAGAACTGCCCTATGACCCAGCAATTGCACTATTGGGTATTTACCCTAAAGATACAAACATAGTGATCCAAAGGGGCACGTGCACCCGAATGTTTATAGTAGCAATGTCCACAATAGCCAAACTATGGAAAGAACCTAGATGTCCATCAACAGATGAATGGATCAAGAAGATGTGGTATATATACACAATGGAATACTATTCAGCCATCAAAAGAAATGAAATCTTGCCATTTGCGACAACATGGATGGAACTAGAGCGTATCATGCTTAGTGAAATAAGTCAAGCAGAGAAAGACAACTATCATATGATCTCCCTGATATGAGGAAGTGGTGATGCAACATGGGGGCTTAAGTGGGTACGAGAAGAATAAATGAAACAAGATGGGATTGGGAGGGAGACAAACCATAAGTGACTCTTAATCTCACAAAACAAACTGAGGGTTGCTGGGGGGAGGGGGTTTGGGAGAAGGGGGTGGGATTATGGATATTGGGGAGGGTATGTGCTTTGGTGAGTGCTGTGAAGTGTGTAAACCTGGTGATTCACAGACCTGTACCCCTGGGGATAAAAATATATGTTTATAAAAAATAAAAAAATAAAAATAAAAAAAATGTAAAAACACCATAATTTTAGAATAAAAATAATGGGGTATCTGGATGGCTCAGTTGGTTAAGCATCCAGTTCTTGGTTTCAGCTCAAGTCATGATCTCAGAGTCATGGGATCTAGCCCCATGTCAGGCTCTGCATTCAGCAAGGAGTCTGCTAGAGATTCTTTTCCCTCTCCTTCTGCCCCTCCCCCTGCTCATACTTACTCGTGTGTGCTCACTCTCTCTCATAAATAAATAAATAAATATCTCCCCAAAATAAAATAATAAAACATTAAAATAATGCTCTGATATAAAAAAAAAAAATTTAAGGGGTGCCTGGGTGGTTCAGTGGGTTAAAGCCTCTGCCTTCAGTTTGGGTCATGGTCTCAGGGTCCTGGGATCAAGCCCTGCATCAGGCTCTCTGCTCAGTGGGGAGCCTGCTTCCTCCTCTCTCTCTGCCTGCCTCTCTGCCTATTTGTGATCTGTCAAATAAATAAATAAAAATCTTTAAAAAATTTTAATGTAATTTTCTTCAAATTAAAGTATATTATTAGATTTTATTATTTATATACAATATGTGGATATACATAGATATATATAATGTGGGAAAAAAATAATAAAAAGCAAGGCAATTTGGAAGGGCAAGATTTTACAGACCTTGTTAAAGATAGTTACTGCTGGATCTTCATTCTTCCAACTAAATTTTGCAATGTAGTTACTAAGTTCAAAAATCCAGCTGGAAATTTCATAGGGATTGCATTAATTTATATATTAATTTGGAGAGAAGTGATGTTTTGTGTCCACACAAAAACTTGCACATGATGTTTTATGGCAGCTTTATTCATAATTGTCCAAATTTGGAAACTAAGATGACCTTCAATTAGTTAAAGGATAAATAACCAATAGCACATCCATACAATGGAATGTCATTCAATGTTAAAAAGAAATGAGCTACCACGCCCCAAAAAACTGGAGAAACCTTAAATACCCATGTCTTAATGAAAGTAGCCAAGGGCTTCATTCTTTTTTTTTTCCCTTTTTTTCTCTTTCTTTCAAAGATTTTATTTATCTACCTGACAGACAGAGATCACAAGTAGGCAGAGAGGCAGGCAGAGAGAGAGGAGGAAGCAGGCTCCCCGCTGAGCAGAGAGCCCTATGCATGGCTCGATCCCAGGACCCCAGGACCATGACCCAAGCTAAAGGCAGAGGCTTAACCCACTGAGCCACCCAGGCACACAAGGGTTTCATTCTTAATGTCATTAAATATTATAGACATACAAAACCAAAACCACACACACAAAAATATCTAAGGTGTTCACAAACTATAAATCAAAACCAGAAATAAACTGAAGGGAAAGAGCAAACCAGAGTAAACTCAATTCATAAAATCAGTAACTATCATAGATAGGATGTGACACTGCTTTTGCATTTTAATTCTAATTTCTGTTGGGGTGACCCAGTGCTTTCTATTGATTGAGGAAAATATCAGACAGAAATAGAATTTTTATTGGCCAAAAAAATAGATCCCATTTACCTCAACTCAGGACATTTTAAAAATAGAGATGAGGGAGCTTTTTTTTTACACGAAAAGGCAAATTTTATCTTTTCTGTAAGACTGTTGACAACCTTTATTTTTCATGTAGTTTCACTTAATTGAACCACACCAAACAATGCTCCTGAGCTCGACTCTTCCAACTTTTCTTTTCTAGAAAAAGGAAAGTCCATGCTGATTCTTAATCAGAGCTTTGAATTCACACTTGTATCCTTTCTGTATATCTCTTGGAGTATATAGGAAAGTTTTCTATTTCTTTGGGGGAAAAGATAAACCCGCCAGGTGTTTTCTAAGCCAGAACCATCAAACAGGTACCAAAGCTGTATTAAAAGTAGAAGAGGACAAAAGAGAGACAAATAAAAAAGAGAAAATTCTAAATAAAAATGTGGAACATAAAAGTAGTCAGTGTAATTTCAACAAGCATTTTATTCAAGACTTAAAAAAAGAAAGAAAGAAAAGCTTTTGACTGGCCAATCTAGACAGAAAAAGGTCCTCTGGCACTGAAGGATAAAAGAAGCAATTCTCATTGCTTTGGGAATTTATAGAACTTTTAAGATTCTGAACCAATTCCTTCAAGTCCAGTCTTTGAAATTAACAAGGGCTTATTGAGGCCACAGAAGAGACTAGAGACTCACTGCACAGAAGAAGATACATAAAGAACAAATGTATTCACTTAGCGAGTGACTTCGGAGCATCGTCCATGTGTCAGGCCCATATAGTTGATCACTGAACAGAAGAGACCCCTAAACCCCTGGGGAAAAAAAGAAATCCCTGCCATGGTAAAGGTTATGTTCTATTTGGAAGAAGGCCCAAAATGAACGCCAAAGACAACAGTTACAGGTCAGAGGTTGAAGCTATAGGAAATCATGGAGTAGGGTAAGGGTCACAGAAGTATAGGTAATGGGATAGGAAAAGAGAATTACAATTTATCTAAGTGTGTCCACGATAGGCCTCCTAGAATGGGACATTTGGCGGGTGGGTGGAGTGGTTTCGTCTGTTTTTTGTTATTATGGTAAAATACACATAACATAAAACTTACTATCTTAATCATTTTTAAGCCTACAGCTTGGTGGTATTAAGTACATTCATATTTTTCAGGCATCACCACCATCTGTCTCTAAAACTCTTTTCTTCTTGCAAAACTAAAATTCTGTAACCATCAATAACTTCCATCACCTCTCGGAGGCTGGCAACCACCATTCCACTTCCTTTCTTTTCCTTTTTCTTAAAAATGTGGTATACTTACGATAGAGTATTATTCACTCTTAAAAGGGAAGGAAATCTTGCCATCAGGATGAGCCCAGAGGACACCACACCAAGTGGCATAAGCCAGACAGAAAGACAAACATCCCTCTCAGATATGGAATCTAAAATTTTTTAAAAAGCCAAACTCAGCACCTGGGTGGCTCAGTGGGTAAAGCCTCTGCCTTCGGCTCAGGTCATGATCTCAGGGTCCTGGGATCAAGTCCCACATCAGGCTCTCTGCTCAGCAGGGAGCCTGCTTCCTCCTCTCTCTCTGCCTACCTCTGTCTACTTGTGATCTCTCTCTGTGTCACATAAATAATGAAATCTTAGGGGGGGGGAGCCAAACTCATAATAAAAGAGAATAGAATGGTGCTTACCATAGGCTGAGGTGTGGGAGAAGAGGAACGATTTTTAAAAATGTTAACTCTGTGTTGATGGGTAAAGAAGGAAACGTTTGAACACAGATCTGAAGCAAGGACGAATGGAGTCCGTGGAAACAGCCCATGCAAGGGTAGGAGGTTAGAGCATGCCTGATGTGTACTGAGAGGGTCCCAGTTCAGGAAGTTTGCAGTTACTAGGAAGCCCAGAACATACACCCTGAAGATAAGAGATCAACCAAGTCCCAGATACAAAACCAAAAATGATCAAGTTTCAAAAAGAATGAACTATAGTAACTCTCATAGGATTTCTGAACACACTGGGGAAGAGATGAGAATTTAAATGGACCCTGAAATGTTTCTGAGGTTTTCTTCCAGTGCAATAAAATCAATGATCATAAGCACTTACAAAAGCTATAAAGCAATTACGAAGATGAGAGATCACACCGTACCAAATGTTCAAAAACAAGACTGTTAGGTAGTGCTCAAATCTCTCGCATTCTAAAATAATTAAAAAAATAAATAAAATAATTCAGCCCTCTTGTATGCAGCCTCCTCTAGTGACTGGCCCAGCTATCTCTTCCAGAAAGTGGAAGCTACTTCACTATTCCTTTTCACTCTTCCTTGACATGCCTTCATCCACTGAAAACTGGCTTACCTCCCACAGATTCACAAAAACTGTTCTGGGATCTTGCTTGCATATCCAGTGTATAGCTTCCAGATATTTTATTTGCTTACCTTTTGTATTTGATATCATTAAACATGGCCACTTTGCAATTTGCTCCTTCTTTGGCTGGTCTCCTGCTTCACTCCTTTTAGCATTTTCTTCTTTCTTCCTCCATCAGCTTCATAAACACTGGGCTATGTTCTCAGCTCTGTTTTCCTCAGTACTGGCTGTCTCCAACACCTCTTCTCCTATTCTTTCTTAAGGCCACTCAAATCAGGGTTTCACTCTACTATTCCACCTAACTTACTAAGTAACTAACAGTACCATTTCCCCGAAACAACCTGAGTTTGCTCCAGTTGTCACAATGTAACAATGATAATGTCCTTTTTCATATTCACATGTGTTATCCCTCATTGGACAATAAAATACATGATCTCCCAGTCTATGACTCCCACTGAAAAAGTAAGTGGTCATTTTTTAGTATTTCAGTTCTCCTATTGTGGTCCAAGGCTCCCTAAAGCACCACAAAAACTCAGAAGGCCTCACAAGGTATTTTAAAATTTCAAGGGAAACATGTCTGTCAAATACTACACAAACTACCAGCTTAAGTTAGTTCACAGTTTCAAAGTTAGATCACGTGTGTTCCTTTCAATGATGTCCTATCTTTGCAAAACTGGGTTTGGGGTTTTTGCTATGACAAAAAGTAAAAAGCCTGGGTGGCTTGGTCAGTTAAGCTTCCAGCTCTTGATTTCAGGTCAGGTCATGAGCTCAGGGTCCTGGGATTAAACCCATGTCGGGTCTGCTGGGCATGGAGCCTGCTTAAGATTCTCCCTCTCCCTCTGTCCCTTCCTCCACCTTGCACATACTCCCTCTCTCTAAAAAAAGTAAAGACTACAAAAATCAATGTGGACAGGACCTGAATGAGGTGGTGGCCAAAAAGAGTCCAAGATTTAAAAGTTGTGCAGTGCCCAACAAGTACACACGTCCCATTAGAAAGCAACTGGGGTTATTTATGAATGAAATTAAACATCAGGTTTTGTTCTTTTGTGTGTAATAGATTTTCAAATGGCTACTAAGTTAACAGGACACAAATCTTTATGAAGTTGTCTGGGCAAGATCACTTAGTAAACAAACTGTTAGGTAATTCTTTTGGCCTATGACAGCTGTAAAAATGTACTGAGACACTAATGTGATGTGACACAGATGATGTGATCCAAGAAAGTCTGGGAGCCTCTATTTCTGTTCCTAAGGTTACTGACCTGTCAGCAATTGACATAATCACTTCCTCCTCCTTTTTATGCTTCCATCACTCAGCCTCCAGGACCCACACTTTCTTGGCTTTCCTCTTATCTCACTGGTCACAGCTTCTCAATCTCTTTTGCTGTTTTATCCTTCTCCTCAAACTCTTGATCTTAGGCACCCTAGGACTCATGCGTCAGCCCTCTTTGCTTCTCAACCCATAATTTCTCCTCGAGGGGCCTCCTCTATTGTCTTGGCTTTAAATACCATTGGTGTCACAATGTAACAATGGGGGCACCTGGGTGTCTCAGTCAGTTATGTGTCCAGCTCTTAGTTTTGGCGAAGGTCATGATCTCAGGGTCAGGAGATGAAGTTCCACCTCAGGCTCTGCCCTGAGCATGGATCCTGCTTAAGAATCTTTCTCTCTCTCTCTCTCCCTTTGCCCCTCCTTGCTCAGGTTTTCTCTCTCTCAAAAATAAAAATAAATATAAATAAATAAATAAATAAATAAATACCATCTATATACATTGGCAACTGCCAGATTCATAACTACAGAACAGTCTTCTTTCCCAACTCCAAACTCAAATAATCCAACTACCTTCAACTATATTTGCAATTTGCATTTGGGTGTGGAATCCACACTTCAAACTTACCAAGTCCAAGAAAGGCCTCATCTCTCCCTATTCCCTCCTCCCCCCCACCACAAAAGAAACCCCAGAGCTAAAAAACAAAAAATAAAAATACTGCTTCATTTCAGTACATGGTAACTCCACCCTTCTTGATGCTAATGTTGTTTAAACCTGGGGTCATCTTTGAATCCTCCCTTTTCTCTTAAAGGTTACCAATCCAGCAACAAGTTCTGTCTGCTCTGCCTTTAAAATATAGTCCCTTGGAACTCTGAAATAACCTCCTAACCAGTCTCCCTGTTTCAACACTTGCCTACTACAATATACGTTCTCAACAAAGTAGCCAGCACGATCCTTTTAAGACATTAAGTCACATCATTGCTCTCTACTTAAAATCTCCAATGATATGACATTTGACTTAGAGTCAAGGTCAAAGTCCTTGGCCAGCCTAGGGCTTTGATCTAAACATCTTCCCCAACCAAAATACTCTGGCACCATTTGCTATCATTCTTACTCACTCCACTTAAGCCACACTGGTCTACTTGCTGATCCTTGTACACATCCCTGCCCTAAACTCTTGCATCACCTGTTCCCTTTGTTTGTGATGCTCTTCACCCACTTAAGCACTTGCTTGTCTCTCCACTCTTTCAAATCACTTTCACCTGCCCATCCTGTAAAACATTGCAGTTTGCACCTTACCCCAACTCAGCATTCCCAATTCCACTTATCCAGGTCTACTTTATCTTCTTCCATATCATCTATTATCTTCTAACATTCTATAGAATTTACTCTCATAACATAGTTATTGTATATTGTTTTTCTTTAAGATCTAGAGGCTCAGGGATTCCTGTTCTGTTCATTTTATTTCTAAGTGCATGAAGAAATTCTTGGAATGTGTAAAATATTCACTAATTATTTATTGAATGAATGAATGAATGAATGAATGAATGAGTCAGCATATTAATTTAGGAGTCATCTCATCCATTTTTAAAGCTTTGGCTACTATGTATATTCCCCCAATGATCCCCAAATTTGTATCTCCAAACCAGAAGTCTCCCCAGACTCACATCACTATATTCCTCTGCTTACCAGAGATCCTTCTTAGTTGTTCCAAAAGAACTTCAGATTGATTCAAATGTTTCAGAGAGGAACCTCTTAACATCACTCATAACCAGGTAAATGCAGATCAAAACCACAATGAGATTAACTTACACCTGTTTGAATGGCTGTTTCCCAAAAGACAAGAAATAAGAACTATCGGCAAGGATATGGGCAAAAGGGAAGCTTCGTGCACTGTTGAGGGACATGTAAACTGGTGCAGCCAGTATGGAAAACAGTATGAAGCTTCCTCAAAAAATTAAAAATATAACTACCATATGATCCAGCAATTCCACTTCTGGTTATTTATTCAAAGAACACAAAAGTACTAATTTGAAAAACATATGCACCCCCATGTTCACTGCAGCATTATTTATAATAGTCAAGATACTGAAATAACTTAAGTGTCCACCAATGCATGAATGGAGAAAGGTGATGTGCACACACACGCACACATGTATACACATACTGGGCTATTACTCAACATCAACAACAAGAACAAAAGAGAGAGAAGAAAATCTTGTCATTTGCAACAACATGTATGGACCCAAGGGCATTACATTAAGTGAAATAAATCAGACAGAGAACTCACTTATATGTGGAATCTAAAAACAAACAAAACCCCCAAGGTTATCAATATAGAGAACAGGCTGAAGTTTACCAGAGGTGGGGCTGGGGGACTGGAGAGATGGTGAAAGGAGTCAAAAGGTACAAACACCCACTGAAAGAAATTAAGTCATGGGATATAAGAGACAGCACAGAGACTAGAGTTAATCATACTATATTGCACATTTGAAAGTTGCTAAGAGAGTAGATGGTAAAAGTCTTCATCACCAGAAAAGGAAATTTGTAACTATGGATGGCGATGGATGTTAACTAGACACATGAACATGCCACTTCCTAAGGAGAAGCTCAACCTCAATATCACCCACAAAGTCTCAACCACGCTCTCCACCCCTCCCTCCTAGCACCCTCTCTGTCTTCTCACTTTGTACTTCCAGCAAACCAAATTGCTTGCAGTTTCCGAAACATCCAGGGCTTCCGTGTCTGCACTATTCATACTACTTTATCAGTAGTGGATGCCCTTGCCTCTTCCAAAGTCCCATTAGTCCTCCCATTATCAGCCCAACCTATGGAGTGTCCCTGTTTTTCCCAAGAAGGGTCAAGTGTTTGTTCTTTGCCCAAGGCACCTTGTACTTGTTCTATCAGAGACATTATTTATTATAATTGCCTGTTTGCATATCTACTCCCACGGGCTCCAGCGTTAAATGCCTAGAGGCCTGGGTTCATGTGTTATTGATCTTTGTATTGCTAGCGCCTAGCACAGAGCTGTCAGCCTCAACGCAAGTCTATTCGTGACTGAATAAATAAATGACTACATGAATGAATGGAGTTCACCAAATTCACTCTGGAAGTGCTCTCCGCCAACAAATGATCCACCAGACCTGCATGTCCTTTATTCTACTTTCTTAAGAATAGAAAGTTAAGTGACATTAACTATAATTTCCAGTGTTTTTTCAGTTTATCTGATTTTACTTCTTAATGTAATAACATCATAGGACTGTTGAAGAACTACCTAAAAAAAAAAAAAAAGAAAGAAAGAAAGAAAGAAAAAGACAAAGAAAAAGAAATCCAAACCCTATATTTTCCCAAAATCCAGCTCAGTGAATTTTCAAATAATCACATTTACCAGTGAAAAGCAAGTAATCAATGGTAATAAGAAAGATACTCCTAAAAACTATAAATCTGAGGTTTAAAAAAAAATGAATGTTGGGGCGCCTGGGTGGCTCAGTGGGTTAAAGCCTCTGCTTTCGGCTCAGGTCATGATCCCAGGGTCCTGAGATAGAGCCCACATGGGGCTCTCTGCTCAGCAGGGAACCTACTCCCCCACACCACCATCAGCCTCTCTGCCTACTTGTGATCTCTGTCAGATAAATAAAATCTTAAAAAAAAAAAAAAATGCATTTCTGAGTATGCATTGGCTTAATAGTTTTAAATCAATTTGGGAAAGTCCTAAGCATATAGTGTTAAGCATGCATCACTGATTTTGAACTTAATACACACTAAAGAGCTTATTAAAAATGTAAGTTTCAGCAAGATGGCGGAGAAGTAGCAAGCTGAGACTGCTTCAGCTAGCCGGAGATCAGCTAGATAGCTTATCTAAAGATTGCAAACACCTGAAAATCCATCGGCAGATCGAAGAGAAGAAGAACAGCAATTCTGGAAACAGAAAAACAACCACTTTCTGAAAGGTAGGACCGGCGGAGAAGTGAATCCAAAGCGACGGGAAGATAGACCCCGGGGGGAGGGGCCGGCTCCCGGCAAGCGGCGGAGCAACCGCGCACAAAATCAGGACTTTTAAAAGTCTGTTCCGCTGAGGGACATCGCTCCAGAGGCTAAACCGGGGCGAAGCCCACGCGGGGTCAGCGTGGCCTCAGGTTCCGCAGGGTCACAGAAGGATCGGGGGTGTCTGAGTGTCGCAGAGCTTGCGGGTATTGGAACGGGAAAGCCGGCTACAGAGACAGAGCCGACAGTAAGCTCGCAGCTCGGTGTTACCTTGAACCGGTCGCAGGCTCGGTGAGCTCGGAGCGCGGCCGGAGGTCAGGCAGACGGGAGTAACTGGGCGCTGTTCTCTGAGGGCGCACTGAGGAGTGGGGCCCTGGGCTCTCGGCTCCTCCGGGCCGGAGACCAGGAGGCCGCCATTTGTATTCCCGTCCTCCGGAACTCTACGGAAAGCGCTCAGGGAACAAAAGCTCCTGAAAGCAAACCCGAGCGGATTACTCACCCCGGCCCCGGGTAAGGGCGGTGTAATTCCGCCTGGGGCAAAGACACTTGAAAATCACTACAACAGGCCCCTCCCCCAGAAGATCAACAAGAAATCCAGCCGAGACCAAGCTCACCTACCAAGGAGTGCGGTTTCAATACCAAGGAGAGCAGCAGAACTCCAGAGGAGGAGAAAGCCAAGCACGGAACTCATGGCTTTTTTCCTGTGATTTTTTTTAGTCTTGCAGTTAATTTAATTTTTTCTTTTTCATTTTTTTTTTTTTTTTCTCGCCTTCGGGTAAAATTTTTTTTTTTTTTTAACTGTTACCTTTTTCTTTTTTAACGATTTTTTACTAGTTTATCTAATATATATATATATATATATTTACATTTTTCTTAGGTGTTTTCTTTTTTAAAAAAAAAAAAATTCTTTTCTTTTTTTTTTTTTTTTTTTTTTTTTCTTTTTTCTTTCTTCCTTTTTGAACCTCTTTTTATCCCCTTTCTCCCCACTCACGATTTTGGATCTCTTCTAATTTGGCTAAAGCATATTTTCCTGGGGTTGTTGCCACCCTTTTAGTATTTTACTTGCCCCTTCATTTACTCTTATCTGGACAAAATGACAAGACGTAAAAATTCACCACAAAAAAAAGAACAAGAGGCAGTACCGAAGGCTAGGGACCTAATCAATACAGACATCGGTAATATGTCAGATCTAGAGTTCAGAATGACAATTCTCAAGGTTCTAGCCGGGCTCGAAAAAGGCATGGAAGATATTAGAGAAACCCTCTCGAGAGATATAAAAGCCCTTTCTGGAGAAATAAAAGAACTAAAATCTAACCAAGTTGAAATCAAAAAAGCTATTAATGAGGTGCAATCAAAAATGGAGGCTCTCACTGCTAGGATAAATGAGGCAGAAGAAAGAATTAGTGATATAGAAGACCAAATGACAGAGAATAAAGAAGCTGATCAAAAGAGGGACAAACAGCTACTGGACCACGAGGGGAGAATTCGAGAAATAAGTGACACCATAAGACGAAACAACATTAGAATAATTGGGATTCCAGAAGAAGAAGAAAGTGAGAGGGGAGCAGAAGGTATACTGGAGAGAATTATTGGGGAGAATTTCCCCAATATGGCAAAGGGAACAAGCATCAAAATTCAGGAGGTTCAGAGAATGCCCCTCAAAATAAATAAGAATAGGCCCACACCCCGTCACATAATAGTAAAATTTACAAGTCTCAATGACAAAGAGAAAATCCTGAAAGCAGCCCGGGAAAAGATGTCTGTAACATACAATGGTAAAAATATTAGATTGGCAGCTGACTTATCCACAGAGACCTGGCAGGCCAGAAAGAGCTGGCATGATATTTTCAGAGCACTAAACGAGAAAAACATGCAGCCAAGAATACTATATCCAGCTAGGCTATCATTGAAAATAGAAGGAGAGATTAAAAGCTTCCAGGACAAACAACAACTGAAAGAATTTGCAAATACCAAACCAGCTCTACAGGAAATCTTGAAAGGGGTCCTCTAAGCAAAGAGAGAGCCTACAAGTGGTAGATCAGAAAGGAACAGAGACCATATACAGTAACAGTCACCTTACAGGCAATACAATGGCACTAAATTCATATCTCTCAATAGTTACCCTGAATGTGAATGGGCTAAATGCCCCTGTCAAAAGACACAGGGTATCAGAATGGATAAAAAAACAAAACCCATCTATATGTTGCCTCCAAGAAACACATTTTAAGCCCGAAGACACCTCCAGATTTAAAGTGAGGGGGTGGAAAAGAATTTACCATGCTAATGGACATCAGAAGAAAGCAGGAGTGGCAATCCTTATATCAGATCAATTAGATTTTAAGCCAAAGACTGTAATAAGAGATGAGGAAGGACACTATATCATACTCAAAGGGTGTGTCCAACAAGAAGATTTAACAATTTTAAATATCTATGCCCCCAACGTGGGAGCAGCCAACTATATAAACCAATTAATAACAAAATCAAAGAAACACATAAACAACAATACAATAATAGTAGGGGACTTTAATATTCCCCTCACTGAAATGGACAGGTCATCCAAGCAAAAGATCAGCAAGGAAATAAAGGCCTTAAATGACACACTGGACCAGATGGACATCACAGATATATTCAGAATATTTCATCCCAAAGCAACAGAATACACATTCTTCTCTAGAGCACATGGTACATTCTCCAGAATAGATCACATCCTCGGTCCTAAATCAGGACTCAACCGGTATCAAAAGATTGGGATCATTCCCTGCATATTTTCAGACCACAATGCTCTAAAGCTAGAACTCAACCACAAAAGGAAGTTTGGAAAGAACCCAAATACATGGAGACTAAACAGTATCCTTCTAAAGAATGAATGGGTCAACCGGGAAATTAAAGAAGAATTGAAAAAAATCATGGAAACAAATGATAATGAAAATACAACGGTTCAAAATCTGTGGGACACAACAAAGGCAGTCCTGAGAGGAAAATATATAGCGGTACAAGCCTTTCTCAAGAAACAAGAAAGGTCTCAGGTACACAACCTAACCCTACACCTAAAGGAGCTGGAAAAGGAACAAGAAAGAAACCCTAAGCCCAGCAGGAGAAGAGAAATCATAAAGATCAGAGCAGAAATCAATGAAATAGAAACCAAAAAAACAATAGAACAAATCAACGAAACTAGGAGCTGGTTCTTTGAAAGAATTAATAAAATTGATAAACCCCTGGCCCGACTTATCAAAAAGAAAAGAGAAAGGACCCAAATAAATAAAATCATGAATGAAAGAGGAGAGATCACAACTAACACCAAGGAAATACAAACTATTATAAGAACATACTATGAGCAACTCTACGGCAATAAATTTGACAATCTGGAAGAAATGGATGCATTCCTAGAAACATATAAAATACCACAACTGAACCATGAAGAAATAGAAAGCCTGAACAGACCCATAACCAGTAAGGAGATTGAAACAGTCATTAAAAATCTCCAAACAAACAAAAGCCCAGGGCCAGACGGCTTCCCGGGGGAATCCTACCAAACATTTAAAGAAGAACTAATTCCTATTCTCCTGAAACTGTTCCAAAAAATAGAAATGGAAGGAAAACTTCCAAACTCATTTTATGAGGCCAGCATCACCTTGATCCCAAAACCAGACAAGGATCCCACCAAAAAAGAGAGCTATAGACCGATATCCTTGATGAACACAGATGCGAAAATACTCAACAAAATACTAGCCAATCGGATTCAATAGTACATTAAAAAGATTATTCACCAAGACCAAGTGGGATTTATTCCAGGGCTGCAAGGTTGGTTCAACATCCGCAAATCAGTCAATGTGATACAACACATCAATAAAAGTAAGAACAAGAACCATATGATACTCTCAATAGATGCTGAAAAAGCATTTGACAAAGTACAACATCCCTTCCTGATCAAAACTCTTCAAAGTGTAGGGATAGAGGGCACATACCTCAATATCATCAAAGCCATCTATGAAAAACCCACCGCAAATATCATTCTCAATGGAGAAAAACTGAAAGCTTTTCCGCTAAGGTCAGGAACACGGCAGGGATGTCCATTATCACCACTGCTATTCAACATCGTACTAGAGGTCCTAGCCTCAGCAATCAGACAACAAAAGGAAATTAAAGGCATCCAAATCGGCAAAGAAGAAGTCAAATTATCACTCTTCGCAGATGATATGATACTATATGTGGAAAACCCAAAAGACTCCACTCCAAAACTGCTAGAACTTATACAGGAATTCAGTAAAGTGTCAGGATATAAAATCAATGCACAGAAATCAGTTGCATTTCTCTACACCAACAGCAAGACAGAAGAAAGAGATATTAAGGAGTCAATCCCATTTACAATTGCATCCAAAACCATAAGATACCTAGGAATAAACCTAACCAAAGAGACACAGAATCTATACTCAGAAAACTATAAAGTACTCATGAAAGAAATTGAGGAAGACACAAAGAAATGGAAAAATGTTCCATGCTCCTGGATTGGAAGAATAAATATTGTGAAAATGTCTATGCTACCTAAAGCAATCTACACATTTAATGCAATTCCTATCAAAGTACCATCCATCTTTTTCAAAGAAATGGAACAAATAACTCTAAAATTTATATGGAACCAGAAAAGACCTCGAATAGCCAAAGGGATATTGAAAAAGAAAGCCAACGTTGGTGGCATCACAATTCCGGACTTCAAGCTCTATTACAAAGCTGTCATCATCAAGACAGCATGGTACTGGCACAAAAACAGACACATAGATCAATGGAACAGAATAGAGAGCCCAGAAATAGACCCTCAACTCTATGGTCAACTAATCTTCGACAAAGCAGGAAAGAATGTCCAATGGAAAAAAGACAGCCTTTTCAATAAATGGTGCTGGGAAAATTGGACAGCCACATGCAGAAAAATGAAATTGGACCATTTCCTTACACCACACACAAAAATAGACTCAAAATGGATGAAGGACCTCAATGTACGAAAGGAATCCATCAAAATCCTTGAGGAGAACACGGGCAGCAACCTCTTCGACCTCTGCCGCAGCAACATCTTCCTAGGAACAACGCAAAAGGCAAGGGAAGCAAGGGAAAAAATGAACTACTGGGATTTCATCAAGATCAAAAGCTTTTGCACAGCAAAGGAAACAGTTAACAAAATCAAAAGACAACTGACAGAATGGGAGAAGATATTTGCAAACGACATATCAGATAAAGGACTAGTGTCCAGAATCTATAAAGAACTTAGCAAACTCAACACCCAAAGAACAAATAATCCAATCAAGAAATGGGCAGAAGACATGAACAGACATTTCTGCAAAGAAGACATCCAGATGGCCAACAGACACATGAAAAAGTGCTCCATATCACTTGGCATCAGGGAAATACAAATCAAAACCACAATGAGATATCACCTCACACCAGTCAGAATGGCTAAAATCAACAAGTCAGGAAATGACAGATGCTGGCGAGGATGCGGAGAAAGGGGAACCCTCCTACACTGTTGGTGGGAATGCAAGCTGGTACAGCCACTCTGGAAAACAGCATGGAGGTTCCTCAAAATGTTGAAAATAGAACTGCCCTATGACCCAGCAATTGCACTATTGGGTATTTACCCTAAAGATACAAATGTAGTGATCCAAAGGGACACATGCACCCGAATGTTTATAGCAGCAATGTCCACAATAGCCAAACTATGGAAAGAACCTAGATGTCCATCAACAGATGAATGGATCAAGAAGATGTGGTATATATACACAATGGAATACTATGCAGCCATCAAAAGAAATGAAATCTTGCCATTTGCAACAACATGGATGGAACTAGAGCGTATCATGCTTAGCGAAATAAGTCAAGCAGAGAAAGACAACTATCATATGATCTCCCTGATATGAGGAAGTGGTGATGCAACATGGAGGCTTAAGTGGGTAGAAGAATAAATGAAACAAGATGGGATTGGGAGGGAGACAAACCATAAGTGACTCTTAATCTCACAAAACAAACTGAGGGTTGCCGGGGGGAGGGGGTTGGGGAGAAGGGGGTGGGATTATGGACATTGGGGAGGGTATGTGATTTGGTGAGTGCTGTGAAGTGTGTAAACCTGGTGATTCACAGACCTGGGGATAAAAATATATGTATATAAAAAATATATGTTTATAAAAAATAAAAAAAAAAAAAAAAAAAAAAAATTAAAAAAAAAAAAACACAAAAAAAAAAAAAAAAAAATGTAAGTTTCAGAATGTTTATGTATTAAATCAAAAATTGTAGGCATCACTGAATGTTTACTTAATCAAAGGTTCAAAAGTTGTAAGAAGGATTTAAAATGGCTAACTTGTAAGTAACAACTCTAAATAAAGTATAAAGTATAAATAAAGATTAAAGAAACGTTTTAGGAGAGATTAAGCAGGTTTCCAGACTAAAAGAAACACTAAAACAATAAAGAGGCAGTAAAAATAGGTAGATATAAAAGATTACAAATGAGAAGCCCAAAGTACTGTGTGTAGTACAAATAAAAGAAAAGCATAAGTTTAAAATAAATAAGCTAATCCAATAATATATGTAAACATATAACAGAAGTGCATTACAATGCTGAGTTCTACAATGAAGTCTCACACATTCCCACTGCCACAATCGCTCCTTTTCAAATACATTTTCATATTAGAAGAAAACCAGTTTGTTTGGTTTATTTTCAATATATTAAGTCACAAGGACAGACTCTTACTAATACTTTTTGTACTAGTCAGGGTAGACTTACAAAAACAAACAGCCACCACCAAATCTCTGTGGCTTAAGAAATAAAAGTTTATTTCTCTCACACACATCACAGTCCAAAGTGGGTCACAAATACATTGGAGCACTTGCACATAATAGGCAATGGATATGTGTTAAAAGATTGAATAAATAAACAGAAGAAAATGAGAAAGAAGTAAAGAAGTAAGAAAGGAAGGAAGGTAGGTCCCGTTTGACTTTGCTCAAACTATGGAAAGTATCCTGGCCTCAGTTATCCCATCTGTAACCTGGGACAATGGTGCCCCACCTCACCTGGCAGCTACAATGATTAAAGTATAGTAATATATGTACAGTGTATAATATAATAATGTATTACTGTAGGTAAGAATTGATTCTTATAATCAGGACAGGCTGGAGGCACAACTCCAATTTTCCTCTGCTATCTAACTTCTTACCTTCTCTCTTCTATTTTTCTCTCATTTGCCTCCCCACTAATGTCATGCTTGCAGAATTCCATTAAATCTACTCTCAGTTGGCTTTCAATCAGGAAAAAAACTTGCTTCACCTGATACTTCCTTCCTCACCAGGTGAAGGAAAATTCAACCAAACAGAATGGAGATAGTATTTGAACTTGGCCTTGAAAGAAAGGTTTGGACAGCTAGCAGAATGTGTTGAGTCATCCATCAACTGCTGAGAGAATGGACAATTTCAGATGCCATAGTCCATTCGAGTTCCTTGCTATATACCAACAGAGCACAGGCTGGAGGGCTTAAACAACAAACATCTATTTCTCACAGTTCTGGAGGATCGGAAGTCCCAGACCAAGAGGCCAGCAGATTCGAGGCCCAGTGAGGGCCTGTTTTCTTATTCATAGACGACCATCTTCTCACTGTGTTCTCACACAGCAGAAGAGGCAAGGAGCTCTCTGGGTCAGGACACCAATCCTATTCATGAGGGTTCTTCCCACATGACCTAAACACCTCCCAAAGGTCCTACCTCCAAATACCAACATACTGATAGTTAGGACTAAACATATGAATTTGGGGGGTAGAGCACAAACATTCAGTTAATGGCAGCAAACTGAAGAGAACATAGTGAGCAAGAGAAATTAGGTGAGAAAAAATTTGAGACCAAATTACTATTAACAAAAATATTACTATAATCAGAAATTGATGTGTTTGATAACATCAGCATTTATTATTCTACAGATGTTAGTAGCTGCCTAATTACAGGAGACACCTGGCAATAGTGGATGGCAGGATTGGCACATGGGGCCAAAGTAGATTTAATACTAGATTAAGTACAAGAATGAGATCTAAATTCCAGCTCTGCTACTAACTTACTTGTGTAATTTTTAGCAAGTTAACTTAACCCACCTAGTCTTCACATCCCACATACGTAGAGTGAGCAGGTTGGCCGAGGTCATTCTTTTAGTTACGCAATCTTCCAAAAAGGATATCCATCATGATCATAGGACAGAAATGTTTGGAAAACTTGCATCCAACAAGCCATCTTTTAGAATGACAAGAAGGAAATCCACCCCTTTACCAACTTTATCTGACATCGTAAAACTGAATTTATCTGTCATAATAGGAAAAGGGTTATCTTAGTTCAGGTTACCATAACAAATTACCATAGACTAGGTAGCTTATGGAGCAAACGTTTATTTCTGACAAATCCGAAAGCGAGGAAGACCAAGATCGGGGTACTGGTAGAGAGCCCTTTACAGAATACTGTTATCAGGAGCGTATCATGCTTAGTGAAATAAGTCAAGCAGAGAAAGACAACTATCACATGATCTCCCTGATATGAGGAAGTGGTGATGCAACATGGGGGCTTAAGTGGGTAGGAGAAGAATCAATGAAACAAGATGGGATTGGGAGGGAGCCAAACCATAAGTGACTCTTAATCTCACAAAACAAACTGAGGGTTGCTGGAGGGAGGGGGGTTGGGAGAAGGGGGGTGGGATTATGGACATTGGGGAGGGTATGTGCTTTGGTGAGTGCTGTGAAGTGTGTAAACCTGGTGATTCACAGACTTGTACCCCTGGGGATAAAAATATATGTTTATAAAAAATAAAAAATTTAAAAAAAAAGTCAAAAAAAAAAAATAAATAAAACTGTTATCAGCGGAGCCCCGGAGAGCTCTAGTCTCCTTCTGTAATCCCATCAAGAGATCCACACCCTCAGGATCTCATCTAAACTTTATCACTCCCCTAAGGTCCCACCTCCAAACACCAGCCTTTTGGGAGCTGGGGATTTAGCATATGAATGGGGGCACACAATCAGGCCAGAGCAAGGCCCCTTTGAGGTTACTCACACACCCTCCTCTTCACAGCTCCCTCAGGGTCCTCCTCAGCCCTTCTGGTACAGGGCACATCCATGATGGAGTGATGAGGGGTGGTATGAAGAGCTGGTCAGCTTGGTGTAACACAGGACACTGAAGGGTAATTCTTACACCTAGATATCCTGGACAGGTGGTCAAGGCTTGGTCAGGCCTACATCACAGTTCAACTTCATGCTCTGCCTAGTTTTGCTTTCTCCTTCCTTTCACAGGTGTGGATCCCTAACAAACATTTTGCACCTCAGGTTCCATCTTCATGTCTAATTCCATCAAGCCAGTGCAGCGGTGGAATGAGAGACAAGTGCAATTAGAGAAGACAAGAACCACAGGACAAAGTAATTTGGACATATGAGCTCTCCAAAAGGAATGTCATACCCTTATTTCTTTTTCTGGTCCGAAAGATGATCTCTTTATTGTTCTGTGGGGCACAAAGATTTTGCCAATTTACAAGTCTCACTGAAGGCTGTTGACGGCAACTCCAGGATTAAGCTGTACTGAGAGTTTTGGATACCATCCCAATTCAACAAATATGGTGATTTTATCATCCTATTTGTAACTTTGATTTAAAACATTTGATGCTACTCTGTCTTCTATTGAGCTTTGATACCCAACCAACCTGTTGTTCAAGTGTAGACCCGTTTATCACTCAGTTTCGAGGGACTAAGGACTTCCTGCACCATCGCCAAAGACATAGTAGAGGATATTACTGCCCTCTGCTGGAAATACTCAAGATTATTCTAAAACTGTCATCCGAAGAAGGGATTTTTCTCACGGAGGCTCACGATAGAGTTTGAGGAGCAAAAGTATGAACCCAGAAAACTATCCTCATTTCTGGGTCTTAACATTCACTTGGCTGAGCATTTGCTTAAATTTCCATTTTCTTCCCTGCTTTCTTATTTTTATCACAGAGTCTGCCATCCTGAAGTCTTTAAAACATTGGTCCACTAAGAGATGGACCTCATCATTGAATGCATTTAAAAACAATGCTTTCAATTTCCTTTTCAGAAAGACAAAAAGGTGAAAAACCTAAAAACAGCAAAGTATTAAAAAATTAGTTGTATCGACAACTATTTCTACTTTAGTTCTTCAAACAAATTCTATTTTCTGGGGATCTGCCAATAGGCAAGTATTTGAATTGCTATTGCTTTGTCTCCTCTGTACTGGATAATTCCATTAAAAAAGGGAATTAGGATAAATAATTTATGTGCCTGCTTTGTGTAAGTGTGTGAGTGCATATATTTTCTTCATGTGTGGGTGAAGTAGCATAGAAGGTCACACTGATAATTCAATTTTTAAGAACCTCTGCTGATTTCTTCAATTTACTTTGCCTTATTTTTTTAATTCTTTTATAATTTCTTTTCAGTGTTCCAAAACTCAATGTTTATGCACTAAACCTAGTGCTCCATGCAATACATGCCTTCCATAATACTCACTACCAGTCTCACCCAATCTCCTAGCCCCCTTCCCTCCAAAACCCTCAGTTTGTCTCTCAGAGTCCACAGTCTCTCATGGTTTGTCTCCCCCTCCAATTTCCCCCAACTCACTTCTCCTCCTCTCCATGTCCCCCTGACCTCCATGTTATTCCTTATGCTCCACCAGTTAGCGAAACCATATAATTGACTCTCTCTTAATCTGCCTTCTTAGCACAAGGAGAAAAATATCAAGCAACCATCCCTTGAACACAGAGAAGCAGTATACAAAAGTGGTCAAAGCAGACTATAGACCAAGGAGACAAACAGGTTTCAACCTTGACTCTGGTCCTTAGCTTCTCTGAGCCTTGACCTCCTTTTGCAAAATAAGAACAATTATGCTTTAAAAAGTTGTAGTGGGGATCAAATGAGATAATGTATGCAGAGCTTAAGCACAATACAGGTACATATTAAATGCTGAGAAATTCGCTATTATTATTTCTAGTAAATTGAAAAAGAATGCATTTATTTTATCTAAGTCCAAAAATTCTAACTTTGTTGGTCTAGGCAAAATTTACCCTAATTAGTCATCTATTTAGAGCTCCTAAACTGGTTATTTTTCCAAAGTGATCCCTCAATCTCTTCCAGTTCCTCTTTTATTTCTTAAACTAGCTGTTGTCAAGTCCTTGGGGCTCAAGCCTATTCTCACTTCCAGGCCCCACCTCAAGCCTGACCTTTCAGATTTCCCTCATCTTTTCCTTGATCTCCCCAGGTCTTGCAAATATGCACTTGTTTCCAACCACACTTTACGGTCTGGTTGTCCAACTCTCTCTAACCGTGAATTGTTTAAGAGTAAATATTGTGTCCATATTCATGAAAAGATGGACACAACATTGAATGATAGTCATTTCCTATTAAATGAAGAATGAATGAATGAATAATTGTCATTTCCTATTAAGTGAAAATATTTCCATAAACCTCTCCCCTGTCAATTAGGTAACAAAAATCCCTTAAGGACTGGAAGAGAACTTGACCTCTTCTGAGTCACTGAAACACTTCTTTCCATAAAAAAGATGAAGGAAGTAATCTCATCTAAAAACTCAGGATGGTGATTTACTCAACTTGACCAGGCATATTCCAATCAGAACCAAAGGGTACCACCTTGAGAAAGGCAAACCAATCCCTTGAGATTCTGAAACTTCTGTTCACTAGGTTATTGCAACTTGATTTACTCAAGGGAAAAAGCATAGATGTGGCATGTCAGTTGTATTACAAGTTTATCTATGTCCTGGTTAACTACAACCATCACATATCATAATCATACATATTTCTATATCATTTTGGAAAGTAATGCTCTTTAATTATTAAAAATATTAAAATAACTATTTTTGTAATTATATTATTAAAAATATTAAAAATAAGGTTAAAATAACTATAAAATAACTGTAACCTACTATAATATTAGTGTAAATAAAATCTTTACAGGTTTCTGAACATTTGGGAATTCTTCTTATTAAATATTCATTTAATACTTCTATATTGAAATACTGTAAGTCTTTAGATTATCATTATTACTAATGATATAAATTCTGCTTTTTATCAAATAAAAAATGAATTTTGTTGATGATATATATTGAAATATTAAAAGGAGGCTTAGGTAATAATCCCAGACGCTCTAGCAAAAAAAGACAGAGGAAATTTTTTAATGGAAAGAAAAATCAACAAAATTATTCATGATCTTCCTTCTCTAAAAATAATACATACTTCCTTGGTTCCTATTCTTCAGTCCAATTTATATAGCAATTAAATATTCTTCTTGAAATGAACTTAGTAGATCTGAGGTTTTCTCCTGTTTATTTGTTTTTAAGAAAAAAAAAAAATATCCGGGGTGGCTGGGTGGCTCAGTCAATTAAGCATTGACTCTTAGTTTCAGCTCAGGACATGATCTCAGGGTCGTGAGATCAAACCCTGCTTTGGGCTCTGTGCTCAGCATGGAGTGCTTTCTCTCTCTTTCTCTAAAATAAATAAAGCTTTTTTAAAAAATTCAACTTAGTGTAAAACACATCTGATTTTGAAAAGCTGTAAGAGAACAATGCTACCATTTCTTGAGTACTTTGTAGATGTCAAGAATTGTGCTGAAAATTTTACAGCATTATTTGATTTTAAATTTTACAGGTATTATTTGATTTACTCCTTAGAACAGGACTACTGCTGCTATATTCCTTCACTATCTTAAGGAAGATTATAACACCCAAAGTCACATAAAATTTTTGTAGCTGTATTCAAACTCATCTGATTTTTTTTTTTTTTTTTTTTTTTTTTTTACAGTAGAAGCATGATGGCCTCGGGGGGGCCCATCAAACTCATCTGATTTTAAATCTATCTTTTATTTGGTTACCTAGAGCTTCCCAGAGTTCAAGCTGCATGCCAATCGACAAACCATACGAATAACCAATGACACAGCATTAATGTCCATCCCCATTTTCCTCCTCTACTGCCCCTGAGTTACCCATTTTCAAACAACAAACTATGCATTTCTCAGCACTTTCACTTACAGGTTTTAGAGGGGACAAAAACCTTCTAAATCTCAGTTCAAATTATTTCCTGAAGAAGCTTCCATCTAAGATCACAAGTTCGGGCACCTGGGTGACTCAGTGGGTTAAAGCCTCTGCCTTCAGCTCAGGTCATGATCCTGGGGGTCCTGGGATCGAGCCCCGCATCGGGCTCTCTGCTCAGCGGGGAGCCTGCTTCCTCCTCTCTCTCTCTCTCTCTCTCTCTCTGCCTGCCTCTCTGCCTACTTGTGATCTCTGTCTGTCAAATAAATAAATAAAATCTTAAAAAAAAAAAATAAGATCACAACTTCTTGGGGCGCCTGGGTGGCTCAGTCCCTTAAGCCTCCAACTCTTGGTTTCAGCTCAGGTCATGATCTCAGGGTTTTGGGATCCAGTTCCACACTGGGCTCTACACTCAGCAAAGAGCCTGCTTGAGTATACTCTTCCTCTGCTCCTTCCCCTACTTGCTCTCTCTCTTTCAAATAAATAAATCTTAAAAAAAAAAAAAATCACTTCTTTTCAAATAGTATTCAACACACAGATAAAGACAATTTGAAATATAGACTTCCCATATCCCCCACATCCTTCCTAGAGTTGCCAAATTTTACACACAAAAATTCAGAATATTCCATTAAATTTGAATTTCAGGTAAATAAGGAATAATATTTTAGTGTAAGTATCTTCCACATATACTCATATGGATATGTGCTAATACTAAAACAATCATTTGTTTGTTTATCTGAAATTCAGATTAAACTGGGAATCCTGCATTTTATCTAACAACCTACTTTTACGCTACCTCAGCCTCACATCAAATTGCTCAGCAGAACCCTCCACATGTAACTAGGGTCTCATTTGGTAATGAGCCTCACCACATGATTGTTTTCCTTCCTCCATCAATGATAAAGGGGATGTTCTGAGGACTATCTGGAAAGACAATGGTGATCTATTCAGTGACTTAACATAGTAGAACTAATGCATGGAGAGGTGTGGGAACCCCCTGGACTTCACTGGTAAACTCTAGTAAGACAAAAGCTATTTTTGTGACATTGAAGTTGAACGTATATGTTCTACTACCACATTTCACCACAAATGTAATAAAATAAACCCAAAACTAGTCTTATGAGAAAATAAAGAAAAAAAGATTTGGTACATAGTCTAAGCTACTCACATCTTTTAAAAGCAGTCTCTCAAACATAGACATTAATGGAAGTTCCTAAAAAAAAAAAAAAAATCGTTGCAATGTTGCCCTACACCAAAAGTTGCCATTTTATCTTATAGTAGTGAATGGTCATCTTGCATTTTATCGGGCTTTGTTGGGCAACAGTACACAAATACTCATCAAATCTCAATTTTTTTAAATGACTAAAACTCACATGATTTGTTTATTGAAGGAAAGGCAATTTTGGTTTTGGAAAATAATATAAATTTAGATTTCTCTCTTAGTGGTAAACAGCTCCCAAAGGAATCAGATTTCCTAGGTAAATGTCAAGTGTGCTCTCTAAAGCACTATTAATCACATTATGTAATTAAATATGTGCTGCACTCTGACATATTGGATTTTGGACCATTTTACCAAGTCGAAGCTTTCCTCCTGTAGAATATAAATGAGTTAATCAGTATGAATGCAAAGTAACAAGACTGTTTTGATGGGCTCAATGGAAGTGTACTCATTGTTTTCAGGGGGCTCCAGGAACATATCACTTTTCATGTTAAATATGGGTCCATGTCAGTCGGCCAGAGATGGGGAGAACCTCAGAGAGGCTTCCATCAGCAGGTAACTTATGATGTGAACCAGAGCAAATGTCCTAGTCAGGTTGGGCTGCTATAACAAAATAGCATCAGCTGGGTGGCTTAAATAACCAACATTTATTTCTCATGATTCTGGAGGCTGGAAGTCTGAGATCAGGGTGCTGGCATGGTCAAGTTCTTGGTTGAGTGCCCCTTTCCTGGTTTACTGATGGTCAGCTTATGGCTGTGTTCTCACATGACAGAGAGAGGTAGGCAGCTCTCTGGCCTTTTCTTGTAAGAGCTCTAATCTCCTCTTGGGGGCTCCACTCTCATGACCCAAACTCCAAATGCCAACACAGTGAAGATTATGGTTTCAACATATTAATTTGCAGGGGGTCGGGAATGGGGAGGAAGACACACAAACATGCAGTCCATCATAGCAGGTGTTATGAACACTATAACTTAAAATATTTTAGCACAAATGTGATATTTAGCCAACTATGATCACATATGTGATATTTTTCACATCTTAGTTTAAGCAACATTCTAGAAAGTTTATTGTCCTAACAAGGAAGTCACACACCAGGTCTGATCAGCCAGGATTTAATCAGAACTATCTATACTCCTGAGGTTACTACTATAAGACTTTTGGTATCGTAATCTCCAATTGATACTGAAGGTTTGGTTAATTCATATAAGTTCGAGGGGAAAATTTTGGTGAAAATCTGTGGGCTGTTAATCAGATAACAGATATTCAAAATAGAGTTCTCTGGTGAAATAAAAATGTAGGAATTGGCTAGAGTAATTGACATCTATTTCAGCCCTCAAATAAATGTGAGAATCTAGTGGCTCTCAAAGATTGATTTTATAACAGAAGTGGGTTCAGCCACATAGTTAAGAGTCTGGTTGGCTGATGCTGCTTATAAATCTAACTGACTTTTGCCTTTAGGAATATTGTCATATTTGCCTTGAGTAAATTATTTCATGCTCGGTCTCATCAGAACACACCAAAGAACAGAGAGCTCAGAAATCACTAAGTGTACAGAACAGATAATATGAATCATTTCATATCTCCTTGTTAGTAAAAGTTTGTTTAGTGGATGTCTGTATGCATGACAGCATTTGATCTAAAGTCTACTTTCTTTATAACTTGATAGGGAGGTTGGGAGGTGAAGGGTGTAATGAACTCTGACCACTTCTAAATACTAGTAGCCACTCTTACTTACCAAAGAGGACCTCATGGTTGTACTTGACCAAATTGCTCAAGCCAAGTCATAGCAATAGACATGTATGGGGATAGGACCGGTGCACTCAAATGTATAGGGTACAAAGAGATCCTAATCCAAACTACCAGCTTCTTTATTGTACCAGGAGGTCTGATTAAGTCTTTGGATGGTAACTAAAATATCCCCTAGCTTCTGCTGGACTTCCCCAAAAGCTAAAACACAAGCAAACAAACAAAACCATGAAGTTTTAAAGTCAGTGTGGATTCAATATGCCCTAAGGCAACAGGCTGAGAAAAACACAGCCACGGCATGGAAAAGCATGGGAAAGTAAGAATCATCACTCTTCCTTTCTATAACCCACTCTTCAATGTTCCATAGGATTTTGTCATCTTCTTTCTTGTCTACTTACAGCTTGTAAACTCCTTCTGTCAACATTTCTCCATATTTTATACCTCTACATTTAAAATAAGAAGGGGAGGAGGAACCTGGGTGGCCCAGGTGGTTAAATGGCCAACTATTTGATTTCAGCTCGGGTCATGATCTCAGGGTGGTGGGATGAATCCTGTGTCAGGCTCCACACTCAATGTGGAGTCTGCTTGAGATTCTCTCGCTCTCTCTCTCTCTGGCCTCCCCCAATGCTTGTATGTACTCTCTCTCTCTCTCTCTCTGAAATAAGAAAGTCTTGGGAAAGAAAAAAAGGAGAGAAAGGGAAGGGAAAATAACAAAAGTCTCAGTTATCCCTACTAAGCAGTAAAGTCTTACTTAGATGTAAAGAGCAAGGTGATCATGAGTAAATCCTGCATTTTTTCAATATTCTTCCTCAAAATACCATTTTACCCCTTAAAGTACTTCCCCTTCCTACAGATCTCTTTAGAAGGTTCAGCAAACACTGGTGTTTGCTCCTTTCAATTTTGTTCTTAAATGGATATAATTTGGTAAAGCAAAAACAAAAACAAATGAAAGAAAAGAAATCAAAACAGTTTTGGAAAAGAACGGAGGTGGGCACAGCTCCATCATAGTCCCACCCGGGCCAAAGGGAGGAAAGAGTGCTGTATGTCTTGCTAAGACAGGACAAGAGGTCCTTCTAGTCCTATCCTTCTTTCTGTTTTTCTTAGTGGGGGTTCCGGTAGGTGAAAAAAGAAGAGGGTATCACAATGCAAATATTTTATTTATTCCAGTCACCCTCTTCCCCCCCTCAGAGATGATCACTTATTTGCTGATACTGCCATAGTTAACTCAGCTCCAAGCTAGCTGATGTACAAATCAGTATACCCAGCTAACCCTGGACATGTCATTCCTCATTTAGTGCCCTTCAATAATTTTTTCTTCAAAGTCTTAAGAATAAGGTTTTAATTCCTTAATTTTAATTCCTTAATTCAGCACTCAAGACCCTTCACGATATGGATCCTGACTCCCATTCTAGGCCTCCCATTATACACCACTTCTCCTTGTCTTGCCTCTTCCCCCACCATAATATAGTACCCTTTGGTCTAGCCATGCTCAGCTACCAACAGGTACCTACGAATTGGGCTGCTCGACCCCTCTTTGCCGTTATGCACGGGCTTGTTTCCCCTGCTTGTGATGCTCTCATTTTTTTCTTATAGTCCTCTGTTCTATATTTATAAATTTACGTGACTCCCAGTAATGGAATTTTGATTCTCAGGTCTTGGACATTTGCATGAACTCTGAATCGATATTTGTGGATAATATGTGATAACTACAGGTAAACTCTAATATTTTAATCCTGTTTTATTATGTGATAAAAATCAGGGAAAGGCAAAGAAGGTGTATGAGTCATCAAGCACAATTTATCTTCCTACTACCTAACCCAGCAAGGGGAGAAGAGTAAGTGCCTTGTTACCATCCTAGACACCCCCTTCCATACAGTGCTATCAATACCCTCCATCCCCCAGATTATGAAATAAAATCTCAAACCCACTTCTCCAGCAGCCTCACTTCATCACAGACTGGGAGACCTGGAATGACCTTAGAGACCATCTAGCCTAACTCCTTGAATGAAATTGTGATTTATGTCCCTCAATACTCTTTTAGGGGAATACAAATCTCATAGTAAATGTAAATCTCATAGTAAATATTGTGATACTCGAAAGTTGGGAAGTTCCTAATAAAAAATAAAAAATTCCTAGAAGTCAGATTTTCTTGGGCAAAGGGAGACAACTGTCATTTTCTGAACGATCCTATTTAATTACTTTTAAAAAATCTTTAGCCTTACATGTGACATCTTAGAGAACACTGCTCTCTCTCCTAGGAATCATTTCAACCGGCCTGAGACTGGCAAGCCAGGATCAACCTTAAGGTAGAGAAGCTCTCCTTGCTACCCAGGAGGGTCTTGCTATAAAGCCTTTTTTAAATGAGTTAGATTGTAAACACGGTGGCATGTGAGCTCACAGAAGAACTCACAGTTCCTAGAGTACTACTCAGTTCTTTCCCATATTCCAGCTTCTCAGAAATCCTCTCCATTCCAGCATCAGGATCGTAATTCCGCCAGTCAGGTCCAAGCAGCAGTTTATTTCCAGATCATTGTTTGAGGATGGGTTAATGGAGGAGGAAGGGTGAGAAAGAAACATAATTGGACCGAGCCCTCAAGATGGGGAAGGAATTCACCTCAAGGCTTTTCTGGTTATGGTCAAAGCAGCTGAAAATTACATCTCAAGCTTTCTTAACCATGTTTCATTTCTCCCTTCTGAAATGAAGTGTCCCCATTGTTTACTTTGAATTCTGAAATGTGTTTGGTAAATGCTCTCAGTGGAAGGTGTAAAGAAATAGTGCGTGTGTGTGTGTGTGTGTGTACGTGCACTCATAGGCTAGCCTTACAGAAGTCACTACTTCTGAGCATAAATTATAAACTGTCACATATTCAGACATTTTCAGAAATAGGCCTCTGAGAAAGAAGATGGTGACCTATATAAAGTCCTTACTAGTGCCTGACCGCATTTAGCCTTATCCATGAGAGTATTCCAGAAGCTGCCTGGTCATGGATGTCAGCAAAGAACAGGGAATGCTTTGAGGGATGGGCTTCCCTGTGATTATTCTTGCTTCCATCTCCCCCCACCCAATACCCATACCCAGTCACACCCAAGACATGGAACACATGTTTGTTTGTGTCAGATTCCATGAGGGTTTTGAAACTTGTCCTCAGGCAACTGCCACGTTAATATTAATATTGAATCATGAAATATGATAGAATTTTGAAGTTAGGATATTTGGTTGAAAATAAGAAACATCCAATCCTAACTAGAAGAAGATGGGGGAATTCTTGGTTCATGAGACTGATATGTTCTCCATTTTCTGTCTTACTACACTCTTTGCTGTAAAAAGGAGAAATGGAAAGATGGCTATCAACAATTCTAGGTATAGCTCATCCTTACAACTCACCATCCCAGTAAAGAGGACTCAGTAGTTCCAAGACTATTCAAAAGGAGGTATCTAGCAATCTTAGTTTAGTTCAGGTATCAGCCCCCTGGAAGGGTGTATATGAGTGTTTGTTGGGCAAAGGACAGACTAACCTAAACCATAATGACTGGCCTACAAATGGAGGAGAGTTGGTTCCCCAAAAAGATATAGGACAGACAAAAACCTACTCATTTCTACCCAATAGGGATAGTTCTACCCAATGTTAATATACCTTAAAATCTAGAAAAATGACTGAGACATTATGAGATAACTTGATACATGTGTGTATTATTTTTAATAAAATAAAAATGCACGAGACCCAATAAAATAGGTAAAAGTTATGAGACACTCGTCATGTGTCATGTCAGACACTACTCTAAGGGTTTACTTATGGTAAGCAAGAAGTAAGTTTCCATTATTGAGATGGGAAAATTGAGACACAAAGAGATTCCATAAAGTGACATAGTTGGGATTTAAACCTAGACAGTCTGACACCAGATGTATGTCCCTTATCATTGTGCTACTTATTATTCCTTTCCTGAGGTTGATAAGAAAGTCTTAAATGATACTACTGAGATGACATTTAATCATATCTGAGTTAACAGCTTTGCTCGTTATTTTCAGTAGTGGCCTCCACAGACTCACTCTCTCAGCTCCTCCCACCGACTCTCCCCTTGCTCCTCCAGGAAGAAACAACTTCTTACTGATACTAGCCTCAAGGTATTTCACTATCCCTCGCTGATGTCCCTCCCTCTGTTCCGCTCTGGAAAGGGCCTTTAATGAAACTCCCCCCTACTGAGCTTGATAGCAACATCTCTTCTTTTCTCTTTCCTGGCTGATAGAAGCCAACAAAATGATGTGAATAAGCATCACATGGAGAATGAGCTACTGTTCCATAACCCTGCTGCTAGGTTTGAACAAGTCTCGGATCAATTTCTGCCACATTTATTAAACAAGCATTCCTTAGCAAGCAGGTACAAAAATAATTCCTACAACCTGTTTGGTAAGCTCAACAGATCCCAGGTCTCTTTACATACTCCAAACACCGCTTTTCATGAAAGTTTCACCGAAGGCCAGCCATCACAACAACATTCCATAGCAGGATTCTTTTTCCCTTTGGGGGAATAGCATCAGATAACCAGAACTCCTCTATATTAGTGGCTAGACACAGGACCAGGCAGAATTCAAACCCCCTCACGTCTAGGTTTGCTACCTTATTACCCCCTCTTCATGACAAGTATAATCAAAAACATCTAAGCCAATTCTCGTATCTTAAATACATTTATCTCCAACAATTAGAGCCCATTTATAACATTTTTCTTGCCCGTTATCAAGTCATCAAATTCACCAATCAAAACCCATTTCTACATTAGTATGCAAAAGTTGGCAAAGCTTCCAACGATCAACACGTCTAAAGTGTGGCCTTTCTGATATCACGTTGACTGACCAGACTTGGACTGAGCCTTCAAGTTCTGAAGGGGTGTAGCTTAGCCTAAGTATTCCACACAAGATAGCCACTGTATAAAGGCCTTGTAAGTAAACTGCAGATAGCCTAACAGTAATACAAGCCTGAAAGATGGAGTGGAAGTGTGGATTCGGCGTGCCACAGATCCTCTTCTAGCACACTGTATTTACCCCAGCATAATGCTTATGAGGTTACATCACTATTGTGTAATTATGACTTTCCCACTAGGCTGGAGAGAAAACAAACACTGTGTCTGTGGTGTTAATGATTGTTCTTCAGGACCTAGTGTAACACCTGGCACATAGGATTTACTCAGTAAATACTGGTGGGAATGTTTAATGAAATTTCTGTGAGCTGAAATAATACAGGAACGTCTTCCTGCTAAGAAAGGGAGAAGTTAGGAGCTTCTGTCCCTAAAATGTGTCTTCCCTATAGTTTTTCTTCATACAGGGGATATGGTAAAAAGAATACCAGGCCATTGCCTAAGCCTGGTAATTGTTCAATAAATATTTAATGAAAGAATAAAATGCACTTACCTCTGTTTTCTGACAGCACTCTCTTTGAACCTTTATTAAAACGAAGCTGCCACGTTACAGCCCACTCCAGTGTGCAAATGGAATGAGGAGGTGGGGTGGCACTGACCTTGAAGCTCCCACTTACTGTGGTCTGAGGTCTCCATAGCTCCCCTCCTCCTCCCAGCACTTCTGTAAGCTTCCAGGGGGAGCAAAGGGCACTTCTCCATTTGCGGACCCTGGAGCCGGAGTAGAGAGCCTCAGGCTCCTGTCTTCAGTCTCCCTCCTCCTCCAGTCTGCACTCTCACTCCATTAATGTTGGATGTGGAGCTATGCCGAAAGCACAGTTCTCCTGAAGGCCGACAGCTTCCCCCGGGCAATGCCTGGGGAAATGGACCATCGCTTCTCAGGTTCTCTACCACAATCAAACCCATTCAGAGTAGAAGCTGTGAGGGGGAAATGCAGTAGGTGAGATCTGCCCTCTTGGCCTGCTGGGAAAGGAAAGCTGTTCTCTCACAATGATATACTGTGTTTGCTCGGACCTGTGTGCCTTGCTGAACTCACTTTTTCTCCCGGACTCATTTTCAGCACCATCCTCTGGGAAAATTCTGAAAAAACAATAGCGAAAGGGCGAAAAGATTACTGGACGTCCTTTTGATGTAATGCTGGGGCTGTGCCCTTGCTGGAGCCCTTGTCTTGCTATTTTACAACTCTGTAAGCTGAAGAAAGCCAAGAATAACTGTTTTGTCCATAGACTCACAAATTCATTTTGAGCGTGCAATTTCCATCCTATAGAAGCAATTCTTTCAAACCTCATAAGCTACTGTCCTGTATGATGAATTTTGCATCTATTGGTAAATTCATTTCAGCATTCCCAGCTACCTGTGTCTTCAGTCAGCCTTCGGACAAGTAGTAATATCTCATTGTTTATCTAATAAGTTAGTAGGTTAAATGAGCTAATGAGTTAAATGAAATCTTTAACATGTGTTTCTTTTATACCCATGTGGGAATAATTTTACACCCACAGAAAATTGTATTTTAGCATCATTTTCACCTTTGTCATATAAGTCAGCAGCCTCGGTGACCTCAACTCCCAAATTCAGTGAGTCACCAAAGCCAAACAAATCCACATTTATAGTACCTTCAGATACACTGCTGGCCTCTCTCCAGTATCCATTTTCACCACCATATTATTAATTCTAGCCTTCATCTTCTCTATTTAACAATGTCTATTTCCCCAACTCCAAACTTTCTCTTAAACATCTAAATTTCTTGGGGCACCTGGGTAGCTCAATCAGTTAAACATCTGACTTTTGGTTTAGGTTCAGATCAT
This sequence comes from Mustela lutreola, assembly GCF_030435805.1. Classification (NCBI taxonomy): domain Eukaryota; kingdom Metazoa; phylum Chordata; class Mammalia; order Carnivora; family Mustelidae; genus Mustela; species Mustela lutreola. The sequence continues at coordinate 74,953,053 of NC_081297.1, read as the reverse complement.
GATCTCCCAGTTATGAGATTGAGCCCTAAGTAAGACCCCACCTTCAGGGCAAAGCCTGCTTCAGATTCTCTCTCCCTACCCCTCTCCCTGATCTTTCTCTAAAATAAATAAAATCCTTGAAAATCTAAATTTCTCACAACCACTGGAGTGATCAATTTCTTTATTTTTTAAATAGGCTCCACGCCGGGCTTGACCTCACAACCCTGAGATGAAGACCTGAGCTGGAATCAAGAGTCGGTTGCTTCACTGACTGAGCCACCCAGGTGCCCCTAGAGTGATCAATTTAATACACAATTTATAGGTGCCTGGGTGGCTCAATCAGTGAAGCAGCTGATTCTTCATTTTTGGCTCAGGTCCTAATCTCAGGGTCCTTGGATCAAGCCCCATGTCAGGCTCTGTGTTCAGTGGGGTCTGCTCGCCTCCCCCCAACTTGTGCTCTCTCTCATTCTCTCTCTCTCTCAAATAAATAAAATCTTTTTAAAAAATACACCAATTAGTTTCTACTACTTTGATACTTAAAACTCTTCATTGTTTCCCCATTTCTCCAAAGCAAGTAAGATTCCAAGCAAGTGTCACAAAGCTTTCCCTAATTTGCTCTTTGCTTCCATCTAGAGCTCTTTCTCTCCTGAGACCAACAACACTGAATTACTTTCATTTCTCTAGAAACTAACCCCTAAGCAACCTGCCGCACTGCCCCATATACAACTTCTACCATCCTCTATTTCAAGAAACTGTTTTATTTGTCTAGATCACCTATGAGACTGTAAACATCAAAAATTAATACTTAAATATATATTTGTATACATTTTCTGTTGTTATGTAGCAAATTGCCACAAACTTAGCAGCTTAAAATGACATTTTTTTTCTCACAGTTTCTGTGGGCCAGGTGTCCCAGCTTGACTTAACTAGATCCTCCGCTGATGAGCGTATAAGGCTGCAATCACGTAAGGCATAAGCCATGTCCCCTTATATTGTTGACAGAACTCATTCCCTAGGATTCCTGGCAGCTTGCTTCTTCAAAGCCAGCAAAGGAGGGAGAGCTGCATGGACTCGTCTAGCTAGATATAATATCATATACATGAGTGAAATAATCACCATATCCTACTGGTTTGAAGCAAGTCCTTTCAAGGAAACTGATTTTTCTAGGACAATTTTTGGTTGAAGATTATCCAAGGGAAGGGCAGGTGGTAGGAGTGAAGGGTCCGAAAATGACTTGGACTTTTGTTTGTTTCTAGACACTTTCTTCACTACTCTGTCCCAAGGCTATTACTCAGCACCTAACAGAAATTTTCATTGACGGAGTGAGGCCCCTTCTTTATGAGAAGTGTCTGTGTGTTTTGATGTAGCAGCTGGCCGGCATTACTGGCTGCACCCCCCAGAATACTCACTGCAATCTGTCATACCAGTAGTTTAATGGGGAGGTAGGGGGGTTGAGGGAACTTGCTACTATTCCTCCTTCATCTGCCTCATCAGCGGGTCCATCAAAGTGCCAAGTGGAGTTCAAGCATACTCTCACAGTCCTTCCACATTCCACTGCCTGCCTATTTCAAAGAAAGTCTTGTTGAAATACTCCCTTAGGGCATGCAAACTTTTTTTGCATCTTCTACGCTTAGCTACCTGCCTCAACGTGGCTGTGTTGAGAAGCCCTTCTTTACAGGTAATAACTGAGTTCAAGTATTAAAGCAGCATAGAGATGGCCTTTACTCTGCTTTCTTTAACTGGAAGTCATCCCAAATATTTTCCTGGACACATGCTGCTATGCTTATTAATATGCAACGAGCTCGTCTAGTTCTCACACAGTCTTTTCCAGATCGGCTCCCCACCCATTAGCCACATCTCTCTTCACAGCCCCAAACCATCCTTGCTCTGACACAAAATTTAATTTAATTTATACATTGATAGCTCACTTCCATTCTTAATAGATACTTGAACTGCTTGCCACTGCCTGGATGTCTGATGCTATTCCCACTTCACTGCCCACATATTGTTTCTGCCTAGAATGTCTCTCTCCTGTCCCTCCAAACTGACCACAAGACTTGGCTCAAGGGTTACCATCCCTGGGAATTCCTTTTTATACTCCCTCAACTTAGGTGAATAAATCTCAAAAATAATATTCTCTTAAGGTAATTAATAACTTATGTATGTGTCTTCCCTAACACACAATAAGCTTCTTGAGGGAGGGGATTCCTCTAGTATTCTATCAGCAGAGGCTAGAATAGCGTCTGCACATAAATGTTAGTAGTAAGAAATTGTTGCATTATTCTCTTCATTGAAAACACTTACTCGGCACAAAGACAGATTTTTTTTTTTTTTTTTTTTTTAGGGTACACTAGTAGAGACCTCACTCCAGATCGCCATCAGATTATTCAAATTAACAATTTACTGAAAGTGTTGTCACTCATTCATAGTTTATTCAGAAGGATATTGTGGGACTTTGCTAAATAATTTGACAAAATGAAGAATTATCTGAGTCATCTCTGGTTAACCCTATCAGTAAGGAAATTAAGTTAATTTGGAATGAGTTTTCACATTGCATCCAAACTGAGTCCAATGTAAAAGTTGCCATGGGATAGCTTTCTCTGCCTAGCGTCACTTTTTACCTTCTTCTGGGAATAGCCCCCCTCTTCTTTGGTAATAAGTTCTCTTCTCTACCCCAAGCATGTTGTTCTGGTGGAAACAGCCAATTTTACTCTACCCCTTCCACATACTTGTCCTGTGATGGGTCCATGTCACCAGACAGAACAATCTTAATGGCCAATCCTATGATATGACAGCTGGATCACTCACCAGTCTTCCCCAGGATTCTTTGGCAGGAAATGACTGAAATAAGGCTGTCCTTCTGGATCATGATGTCCTTCTGGCCATGTGGAGAAGCCCAAGAAGATGAAGCCCGCAGGCAGAAAGAAAATGAGAACAATTGGGGCACCTGCGTGGCTTAGTTGGTTAAGCATCTATCTGTCTTTGGCTCGGGTCATGATCTTGGGGTCCTGGGATGGGCCTCCCTACTCAGCAGAGAGTCTGTTTCTCCCTCTCTCTCCTCCTTCCCCATCACTCTTGCTCTCTCTCACTCTCAAATGAACAAAATCTTTTAAAAAAAAGAATAGAAAAGAAAATGAGAACAATAATGAAAGTAACATTTCAGTTTTCACTTTTCATTGTTACAATCCAGGTCATTGTCCTAGTTCCAGCAAGCTTTCCTTTCTTCCTGTGAGCCAGCCTCTGTCCCTCTTAAGAAAAAGAAAAAGAAATCCCTGTTTTGCTCGGGTTAGTACATGCTGGATTTCTGTCATTAGCAATTAAAAATTTCCCGGAGGGGCTTTGTCAGGAAGCAGCAGAATCATTTTCTCAGATTTCTCTTCTTCAGCCTGCCCTGGTACTGCTACTCTCCATTTCAACTCCATAGAAATCATCTCTAATGGACTGAAGTCTTCTTAAGCAGAGATTCACATTTTCAAGTTTGAGGAATACAGATCAAGATCAAAATATGTATAGTGACTTTAAAAGTGAACAGAAGTACTCCAAATCAATGAAAAATCTTCACATATTAGCAAATAAGGTTAAGAATTAAGATTTATAGTACAAATAGTTCTTTCGTCTTACCAAATTATTATCATTAACAAATGGTTTCTTTGAATAATGGATGTCTGTAGATGTATTTAAAATGTAATTTAGCTAATTCAAAGTTTCAGAAATATTTGAATATATTAAATAAGGACAGAAGGGTGCACCTGGGTGCCTCAGTCAGTTGAGTGTCCCACGTTTGGTTTTGGCTCAGGTCATGATCTCAGGGTTATGAGATCAAGCCCCGCCTCGGGCTCATGCTCACCAAGGCATCTGCTTGAGATTCACTCTCTCCCTCTCTCTGCCCCACCCCCTACCTCTCCCTCTCTTCAAAAAAATAAAATAAAAAGCACAGAACAATACTCACGAATTGGAGATAAGAACATTTGCCTTTCCTTATATCATTCATGGGTAAAACAACATTTTATAGATTCTAAACTCTCTAATCATGATCATACAGCGAGAAGTAAAACAAAAACAGAAATATCACACTGTCAGATTTCTTTAAGTCATAATATAATTTCATGGTGAAACAAATATTTCAGATCAAAAAAATTCAGTATTTCTAAATGTTCATAGTCTACATAAAAATTTAATCTTGTAGAATTTATAAAACAATATTCTCAATAGGTGGCAAAAGTGAACATCTTGTTTCAAAATGTACTCTTATTTATAAGCTACCTACTTACATAGTTTTTCCCATTATTAGTGACAGTTTAAAAGCACAAATTAGAGTGCATTTAAAATGTGGTTAAAGCATATGAAGAAGTTAAATAGAAAGAGAAGTACATCCTTCCACTAAATAAAAATGAAATATAAAGATAAAACAGAAACAACTCTTTTGGAAAGGAATGTTAAAATGTATTTCTATAAGAATATTTTAAAAATTCTTAGCACTAATACATAGCACTGAAAATTAATTATTAATTAATATTTTAGCATAGTATGTAGGCAACTGCACAAGTTTGAAAATCTGAGTTATAAGGTAACATTCACACAAACTGTTTTTCTTTGACATCAGATTTTTAAAAATATTTTATTTATTTATTTATTTGACAGAGAGAGAGATCACAAGTAGGCAGAGCAGCAGGCAGAGAGAGAGGGAAGCAGGTTCCCCCCTAAGCAGAGAGAGCCCGATGCAGGGCTCAATCCCAGGACCCCGGGACCATGACCTGATACGAAGGCAGAGGCCTTAACCCACTGAGTCACCTAGGCGCCCCTCTTTGGCAGCAGATTAAAGCTAATCTCATTTTAAGAACATTATCAATAAAAAACCAAATAACGTTATCTCAATTTATTTTTATTTATCTCAACCTTATCGCAATTTATAAAGTAATACTTCAGAAAGGAAATTTTAATATCAAGAATCTGTTTAAGGTTGATTTAAATGCTAGACAAGTGGACTAGAACTTGATCGCTATTTTCAAGCTATTACAATATGCAAATCATTGGAACAGACTCTGTGAAAGGAACCAGTGCCTTACATTGTACAGCATCTTTTTTCACAGAAAGCAGACATCTTGTAGTTCAAAAATTATAAAATGCTTCTTACAAAAACATGTCTAAAAAACAACAAAATTGGGGCAAGTGGGTAGCTCAGTTGGTTAAACCACTGCCTTCCGCTCAGGTCATGATCCTGGAGTCCCAGGATCGAGTCCTGGGTCGGGCTTGCAGGGAGTCTGCTTCTCCCTCTGACCTTCTCCCCTCTCATGCTCTCTCTCACACTCTCTCTCTCAAATAAATAAAATCTTTAAAACTAAATAAGTAAAACAAAAACAACAAAAGTGAAAAGCAAGTTAAATGTAGATTTAAAACCATTCATTCCAATTAAGAGTGGTGTTGTGTACAACTATACCAGCTTATCATTTACATTCAAGTACACTTTTTATTTATGCCTTCGTGAGAGCCTAATGAGTAGAGCAAAGTGAACACCATCTATACAACAACTGCACAGGGTCAAATATTGAAGAGACTCCCATGTCTCCATAGACGACTGTATTCATGTGAGGCTCCCTTAAAGCTGAAAGAAAGATGTGGTACAGCAGGAAACAATGCCTAAGCAATTCAGAGAGGTTCAGACCTGCAGGCCAGCCCCCGTGGGGGCCCTTTCTCAGTATACACAACATTATCTTTACTTGAGGGAGGGGCACTTAGCAAGTTTATGATGGGATCTTTTATACCTTACTGGTCATATGGTCAACCCAGGCCATGCAATGATCACATTAGGTGTAAACCAGGAATTCATACATCCGTCAACAATAGATAAGCCAGCCTTGGTGCCTTCAGGGCTGTTTTGAGCATTAAACAGTATATTGTAAATCACTTACCACATATCTCTTTTTTCTCTTGCCCAGGTGTCCATGCCAGACTTCCAGGCATTCCTGGACATAAGCCTAGTCTCAGTCCAGCTACAAACTCAGTCAACCACACACAACACACATAGAATTTTCTCACAGTAGTCGGGATTACTCTCTTTTGAGCTTCCTTAACATGCATATCTTCAATTGTATCTCTTTTGATAGAGTTTTGAACAAACTGTGAGCTTTCCAAGTTTTAGAGTTGGCCCTTCAAACAAGATATTAAGGATTCAAATATAAGCATTTAAGGTAACATCAATCAATCAATCCTACTTAGAAAAAATCCAAGTCTCAGTAACTGGCACATTTTACAGGAAGTTCAAGAGTTACACAAACTAAAAGACGCATATGGGAATAGCTATGTGCTTAAAATAAAAAATAAAATAAAATATACAACTTGTTCTTAAATATATGAAAATCTAATATAGATATTTGTCTAAAAAAGAGGTTATACAAACCTCGCCAGCCACAAAAAGTGTAACTTTTATAATAATTTTCATAACTTGACCATCCCATGGCTTACACAATTTCTTCCTAAGCTGGCAATTTTTTCCAGTATTTGATTTTCATCTTTCGTCATCATTTATTTCTAACACATAATATACAAGACATACTTCAACAGATGAAAGGAAAAAAACATAAATCTCTGTTTAAAAATTTTGGTTGTGAATAACCTGAATTTCTTTTCCTATCTTCTTGATTTTCTAAATTAATGTACATGCCCTATCCTTACAAAAAAAAAAAAAAAAAAAAAAAAAAAACAGAAACAAAAACCAGGGAGACAGTTGTGTAATACACACTGTGCTGGACACATAGAGGTGAACTACTTGTTGATGAGTTTTTCTACCATATACTGTTACTGCAGATGAATCAAAACTGGCCATTGACTCACAGATCTGAGTTTTTCAATGCTATTAGACATGTCCCAAATATAGTGCTTCCTACACCTGCCCTGGAACAAGATGCAGGGCTCGCGAGTCATCCATGGAAGGAACCATGGGCTGAGGCAAATAATTCTGTGTGTTCCATCTTCCCAGTTCTACCCATCACAGTTTTAGACCAGTGAGGTCAAGCTTAACACAAAGAGAATTGAGACAAGCAATCACAAATGGGCACTCCAAAGCTGGGTGTATGAATAAGAGACGAAGAACAGTCTGACTCAGTAGCTGCAAGTTAAAAAAAAAAAAAAAAAAAAAAAACCTGAATCCTGGAGATCTGTAAAAAATGATGGTCAGGCCGCGGCTTCAGGCGGCACAGCTGGGTACTGCACAACTTCAAGGGACATGTAATATATGATGCAAACAGAATCCCACGGAGTGGGAGACAGAGCAGTCCCACTGGGCCCCACTAGTAAATTTCTGGGAATGGTCATGGGGCTTCTGTGGTTTTAAAAAGATGATTCTAGTACACAGCCAGAGTTGAGAACTACTGGTCTAAACCATTTTCCCCCCTAAGCTAATTATATGCCTTTGAGACTCATGTTGAGACTATTATTGTTTTCAATATATGCCCGCTGAGCAGCTTCTTTCTTCTCCATTAATAACCTAGGAATTTCTTTTTTTTTTTAAATATGTCTAACAATAATCTTTCCTCTATAATACAAGAACACTTGCTTTTGTTCCTCCTTTCACTTACCTTCTTCCATCAGCCCCAAAGTTTGAAGAAGCCAGCTGAACCACATTCTTTATGTAATTATTTAATTTTAATTTAATAACAATATTAGTCATCATTATTACGTGATTTTTTTTACATCAATGTGGATGCCATTTTTCTGGATACTCTGCACATTTCAACAATTCTATTTAGGAAACTAACACACTTGTAGAAAGAAAATTATCTTCTAGGCATTATGGGATCTGTGTATTTTTTTTTAGTTTTTTAAAAGATTTTATTTGCTTATTTGACAGACAGAGATCACAAGTAGGCAAAGAGACAGGCAGGGGCGGGGGGGAGCAGGCTCCCTCATGTGCAGAGAGCCCGATGCGGGGCTCCATCCCAGGACCCTGGGATCATGAGCTGAGCCGAAGGTAGAGGCTTACCCCACTGAGCCACTCAGGTGCCCCTATTTTTTATGTTTTTAAATTAACATATAATGTATTGTTTGCTTCAGGGGTACAGGTCTGTGAATCATCAGTCTTACACAATTCACAGCACCCACCATAGCACATACCCTCCCCAATGTCCATCACCCAGCCACCCTATCCCTCTCCCCACAGCCCCCAGAAACCCTCAGTTTGTTTCTTGAGATTAAGGATCTGTGTGTTTTTAAAACCACTGCAACCTGATAAAGAAAAGGAAAAAAAAAAAGGAGGAAGTAGAGGGAAAGGAGGAAGAGAGGGAAAACTAACTATATGAGTTGCCAAAACACTTGTGAGTGGTTAATCCGGTTTGTTTCTTGGGTCTGCCCTCACATCGCTTCTTGGGGGACACGGTCTGCAGCCATATCATGTGTGGCTGTAGGAGCTGCTCAATGCAGGACCATTCTCCTGTCACTCCTCTACAATTTTGGTTCCATAGGTCTGGGGTAGTACCTGAGAACTGGCATATCTAGCAAGTTCTTAGACAATGCTGATGAAGCTTGTCCAGAGAACCACGAATCTATTCAACAAAAAATTTCCCAGATAGTGGTGGGAAGAGCATGTTTCCTTATAGAATTCCTTATAATCTCCTCAAAAAAAATTCTTGAAGCAAATGAAGAATAAAAACCACGATATGTCTTGTAATTTGAAATCAAGTATGTTTTAATAGTATGGTCGACGTGACAGACATCATCTGGATTCACTGACGTTGATGGTTGGTTGGGAGGAAACGAGGCTAGAGGCCCCGTTGAAGAGTAACTAAATGTGTCGCAGGAAATTCTGACTGCGAGGATGAGATGGCTGTCAGCTACATCGTTGATCGTTGTCCTTGAAACCCTGCTTCAGCTGGTCTGTTTTCTGCCTCAAGAATTATGAAAACAAAACAAAACCACCTACATGTCGACTCTACCACTTCTGTCACTTAAAACAGCTGAGCTCCAAGTCAGGCTATTGATTTTATTGACCTAATGCAGGGAGGAAACTCCATTCTCAAAATTTTGTTGGTACAAACTGCCTCCAATTTGTCAAGCTGTTAAACTCAACATGTATGTCATAGAAAAGAAAGCAATACTTGGAATTTAGTTTGGCATCCAGAAATCCATTTTTCTCTGATTACCCTTTCATTTTACATTCCCATATGCAATCTATTTATAGGTTTCAATCTATTCTATACCATATGCATATACGTTGCTTTACAATTTACCTCCTTCGTGTATATTTCCACAAACTGTCAAAAACTATCCCAGAGCAGTGATCTCCTCTATCTTGTATGTCCTCACAGCGTTACTTTATTGCTGAGGGGAAAATACTGAGGAAGAAAATACCCAAACAGCCAGGTTCCAAGGGGAATATTAAAAAACACTTTACTTAGGATGAACCACTTGCTATATTTATTTTCTTCATCAAGAACAAACAAAGATTATAAAGATAGGCCATTTGACTTTTTAAACATCTATAAATAAAAATGTAGGGAATTATTATTTGATGAAAAGTTACTTTTGATTGGACAGAGAATACAGCTATTAAGAAAAAGAAATAAACAGAGGAAAAAAGTTTACCCCCCAGAAAAAAGCTGTGGAGGAATGGGAAGAATGAGTAGGAACCTAGATCTGTACTACACCTCCAAGAAAACACTCTGACCAGACTCTCACCATCACCCAAACACGCCATGCTTAGCGCCACCCTTCTTCCCACCTCCTCCCACGTCCACCATCTGCTTCCCCTTGCTTGGATCAACTTCTATTGCACACATCCTTTCTGTCCTCCTGCAGTTCAAATTCTACTCTGATTAGTAATTTCTCAAAGCATCCCAGACTTCACTGTAAAATTAAATAAAGGAAACCTCTTTTAAAATGTGGTCTGGGTGGCCAGAAGGGGGAGCCCTTATGACCTACCACATGGTAGGGCATGTCAACTGTGGACCCCAACAACAAGAGGTGTCCCTTGTATTCCCAGCAGGAGAAAGCCTACTTTGCTACTCCAGCAAGGAGGAAGAAAAAATTTGTGCTTGCCCAGCAACAAATTCTGCCAATAAGAAACCGTCACCACCCTTGGCGTTCACATTCCTCCATTCCCTCCGTTGTCACTCTCTTAATCTTCTCCATTTGACAGAAGACTGCTTTTCTTTTTATCTAATATCCTAATCACTATTGTTGAACATGGAATTAAGTTGGTTTTGCATTATTATTTTGCATTATTTAAAATTTATTTTAAAATTTATTTTATTTATTATTAAATTTATTTTTAAATTATTAAAAAAAAATTTAAAAGCAGCCCCTCCCACCATCCCTTTTTCTCCTATCATGTTCCTCCCCTTTGTTCTCTGGACTTGCCTATGGCTTTTGCCATAGCTTGCTTATCCTGAACTGCAATTCCTCTGCCATTCCCAAATAAACTCATCTGGCTGGTAAAATAACTAGCCATTTTACTTTTAAGGTCAGTACCATCATAATCTCTTCCTTCCCTGCCTGACATGCAATCTGTCTCTATAATTACAAACTCGCCTGCTTTTTTAAAGGTTTCCTGGGGACCACTCAGCCAGATTCTGTTTTTTGTAAAAGGATCTTCAGTCGCATCTCCCTCAGATTAGGAGGAGGAAGATTCAAAATGAAGTAAGTATCGTGAAGAGAGTCACTCAAAACAGAGAGGAACACACATTGATGGAGGTGGGCTATTCACCTCTCCTGTTTCATTTCTGGTAACAAAGTCAACTTCCAACTTTTATTCACTGTCAGGGCCACACCTCCTAGAACACATCCTTCTACACTGGACTGAAATGCCATATAATGTAGCACCTGTTGGCTAAGTAGCCAATGCTGTGTTAGACGGTTTAAATTCTACCAGCACCCATCATAATTCTTCCATGTCCATCAAGCCCATTTCTTGCATTGCAGTTTTGGTGGCTTTCCAGCCTTTTCTTCTTAATCAACAAGTGTAATACAGAGAAGTCAATGCAATGCTCAGGGAGTACTTACGTACTCTTAGTTAGCAGGAATAATTTTTTTAGTTGGAGGATTCAAATTATCAGTTGTTTATAGACCCATAAAGTTGGAGATAAAGTCACATAACTTTAATTTTTTAAAAGCTTTTTTATGATAAGAACACTTAACATTGAGACCTGCCCTCTTAACAATTGTTTCTTCAGATGTGGGGCAGTTAGAAGGGATCTATAAAGTGAAGACAGAAGTTGAACGGCGGGTTCCAAGGACCGTGTGCCTTTTGGGGAACTTTGCAGGTTCCAAGAAAACTGCTTTCACCTTCACTCCGGAGTAACTACGTGACTGAAGAACTATTCGGGAGCCCAGAGCTCCTCTCTCCCGAGCTAGATGGCTAGGTTGGGTTTGGGGTAAAGGTCTCCCTGCCTGCTCCACCAGCAGGAAGGGCAGGAGGGGAAATAGCTGAAATCTCCGTGGCAGAACCCTCACATCCACCCCGAGCCATGGGACTGCATGAAGTTGCAGACTGCATGACGAGAGAGCCTGGGGCTCAGGGATTTCAGGGAGGGGGATTTCTGGGCGGCCAAGACAGTTCAGGAACTCAAGGAGACAACCTTGGGGTCCTGCACGCCCACCTGCCCCACGGCACCCACTTCCAGAGTCCAGTTTGTGCCCTGTTTTCCCCATTGGCCCCGCATCCGGGCAGCTACTCTCTGTTCAAACAGGAGTGAAAAGAAAGGGCGCCAACTTGTTCCTCTTGCTCTTGGGGGTTTCAGAGAAGGGAGCTTATACTTACGCCTCCAGTCCTCCAACAGGCGGTGGGTCCAGGCGCGAAGGAGGCTCCTGCAAGGTAGACCCCAGTGCGGAAAGGTTGCACGCATTCTTTCCCCCGCGGAGGTGGGGGGGGGGGGGCATAGAAAGTAGGCGCCCCTGAGAGTACGTGTCAAGGCCAAGGTTTCTGACCCAAAGCTCCCAGCCTCCCGCTAGAAACAGCACTTTAACAAAATTTGAAGGCACGTTGTGTGGTACCATTGTAATCCACTTAGAGCTCTCGCTCCTGTCCCACTTGCTACTCCCCACAGAACACCCTCTTCTATTTCTTTCCATATCTCCAAATCAGGTTTTAGAACTTTTACTTTTTAATTTTTGTTTTGCTTTTGCTTGTAATAATAACTCTGACGCACAAGACTCAAGGGACCAGCTTTACAGGCTCCAATCCAATTGTATAAGCTTGAATCCTTATACAATTATACAGCCTTGATTGGTCATGAAGCACAGGGAAAGTTATTTCCAGTCGCTGCACCTCATTTTACTCGTCTATGCAAGTGGATAATAATAATACCAACTTCATAAAGTTGTTACGAAGATTTAGCAATACAGAACAAATTACTGGGCATAAAGCATGCACTCAGAGAGCTCTCCTCCTCACAAAACCATAGTGTGTTACATTTGAAAGAGCTTTAAAAATACGATTCTCTATTATATTGCCAGACTGTTAAAGATGGGTAGGAACTTGTTAGTAGATGGACTTTGAGGCTGGCCAACATGGTTATAATCTGCTTTCACCTCTCTTGGGCTGTGGGACCTTGGGCAGGTCATTTCACCTTTCTGTATTTCAGTTACTTATGCTGAAAAATGAGGTAATAACTGCTCTTAATGACGATGAAATGAGTCAACATCTGTAATTCATTTAGAATATTTACTATCAAATGTATAATCATTGATAAAATGTAGAATTTATCTCTTAACCAGGTAACTTTAGTGACTCATCTACCAGAAACTCAGAAATTCAGCCTTCTTACAAACACTTCTAGCTACATTTGCATTTTACTCTAAACATTTTCATGTTTTCATTCAATAAGAAATTAAGTGTTTTCATGATATAAGTGTTTTCATTCAATAAGAAATTACCGTGACTTAAACATGATAGTTACTGATATGTTCAATAACTAGAATAATAATTTTAGGAAAAAAATACTGAACACCAAATCATACAAGTTGAAATCTAAGCTGCTATTGGCAATGTAAATTATTTTTGCATATACTACTTCTAAAATTTGCATTTTGTGATTTCCGGGAATCTATTCAAATGCAATGAATGTCTCCCTGAGCCTCACATTCACTTTCAAGAAGATATTCTTGCTTTTATTTTATTTTATTTTATTTCAGTCTATTGAGGGTTCCCATTTATTATGAAATATTGCAGGCATATAAAAGAATATGAAAAGACTATGTATGCAACACCCAGCTTAAGAAATTAAGTATTGCCATGAAGGCCCTGTGTAGCCTTGCTAAATAACTTTTTCTACTCATTTCCAACAGCAACAGGAAAACTTTACTTTGACTTTCTTGCTTACCATAATCAAAAGTATAAACAATAAGTAGTTTATATTTTTGTTATGCATATGTATGTCTCTCAAAACATATATTTGGTATGTTTGACATCTTTTTAAATTTCAAGTAATGGAATAATTCCTTTTTACTTTTCTGTGATTTGTTTTTCTTTCTTTGAAATTATACTTTTGAGGCTCATCCATGCTGATAAGTGTATTTGTTGTTTACTCAACATTAACCACTGCGTGTTGGATTCTACGGAAGAAATATATAGCACGTCTTTTTAAATTCTCCTACTGGGAGATGTTTCCATAGTACCACAGCACTTTGCTTCTCAAAAAAAAAAAGGCCATGAACATCTTTGTGCCTGTTTCCTTGGGCTTATTTGAAAAAGCTTCTCAAAGCAACTCTCTTTTACTTCTGCACTTAAAAATTATGTTGCCCATACACAGATTTTCATTTATTCATTCGAAAATATTTAATGAGCAGCTACTATATGCCAGGCACCATGTTGGCATACGAGGAATAACACAGCAAACATAATAGGCATGGACTCTGTCCTTATGGTGTTTACACCATAGCAAGATACTACAGGAGCTGCATATGCTGGAGAAAGTTTTGCACTAAATGATACCTAAAATCTTATTTAATTTCAAAATTTTATAATTCAACAAAGTCAGACATGATTCTGTTAGCCAAATGGTCTTAAAACTAAAACTTTTTTTTTCTCTTCCTACAGGAACACTTAATTTTAAGTGGGACCACAAAACAAGGCAACGACGTAGAACTTAATGAGACAAAGAAATACAGGATATTAAACTCTCTCTTTCCATTAAGTAAAGAATATGCAATTCAGACATAAAGAATATGCAACAGGGAATAAGCAGATAACTGGTCCAAGACAAATAACACCCACTGAAACGTAAGTAATAATAGTTTGAACAGAAGGAAGCAATGTGGGTTGTATCAAAAAGTAGTCCAAGAAAGAAAGAAGGAAACAAGCTGATTTTTAAAGGGGATGAGGACTTGGGCAGCTGAAAATAGACACCTGATAAATTATGTCATAAATCAGGTGACATTTTAAAAGTATTTCTCGGTGCTCCTGGGTAGCTCAGTGTGTTAAAGCCTCTGCCTTCGGCTCAGGTCAAGATCCCAGAGTTCTGGGATCAAGCCCTACATTGGGCTCTCTGCTCCGTAGGGAGCCTGCTTCCTCCTCTCTCTCTCTCTGCCTGCCTCTCTGCCTACTTGTGATCTCTGTCAAATAAAAAAAATCTTAAAAAAAAAAAAGAAATTTTTTAAAAAAGTATTTCTCTATAAATCAAAGAAATCACTAAGAAGGAGTGCTTCTCTGAAATGAGAAATCAAAAAACTGCTACAGGAGCTCCAAGGTAAATGGAGGGCATTGTTACTTCCGGAAGTCTCCCTCCTCGCTGTAGGGAAGCCAGCACAAAGAAGGGGGGGAAGAGAGATTTTCTCCCCCAACTTGGATAAGCATTAAAATATAGACTAGGGAAATGTGGAAGGAAGATTTTTTTTCTCCCATCCCTTTGTACTACTCCTCACAATCTTCCTCCTCCTGGTACATAACACTCCTTGATTTATTGAACACAGATTTATTATATCTTTCCTGTGTGCCAAGCAATGCGTTTTACATACAGAAGTGAACAAGACTGAGAATATATCTGCCCTATCAGCTCACATCCTAGTGAGGTAAAGAAGCTGGGAAATGCAAAATTAAGTTAATTTTAGAATTTGATAAGAATTATAAAGAATGTGATACGATAGTAAGTGAAGGAGGTGGAGAGAGGATGATCAGACAAGGCCTCTCTGATTAATTTCAACTGAGACATTAGCAATATGAATAGACCAACTCTGGAGAGAACTAAGGAAAATATTCCAAGCTAAAATAGCTGAATACGAGCAAATGTTCAGAGGGCAGAAGGAGCTTGACATGTTTGAAGAACAGAAAGGACATCGTTGTGGCAGTTGAGGAAGATTTTTTTTTTCTTTTTTGAGATGGGAGTTGCTGTACGATGTTTGTATGCTGATGGGAATTAATCACCACAGAGGTGGTGCAGGGCCAGTGCAGACAACAGAAAGAGCCCCTAAAAAGAAAAGAAAAGATAGGACCCGGGGCACAAGTAGAGGAATTTGATTGTAAGAGAAACAGGGGCTCTTACTCCAATATGACAAGAGGAAGGCTGAGAAGATCTGAAAAACTTCATGTAACTGTATGGGTTTCGTGTTGGGAAGATATGGGAGCTCCCCTCTGATGGCTACTTACTTCTCTGTATTTTTAGAAGACAAAACCCAGACAGATTCCATGCTTTAGATGCTGCTTCTACTTCTCCTGTCCATCAGGGTGGTAGAGGCAGTGCTTGCCAAAATCCTTGAGTCCAGTCCCAACTTTGTGGTGTCAAGAGTCAGAGAATGGGGCCCCCTTTTTGTTGGTGCAATTCACACCAGTTTAATTATAGGGATCTCGCTGTAATGGGAGCTTTTATCGTGGTTGTCATGTCATTCTGGAGCCAATAACTTCCTAATCAGAGAAAGGCAATGTAGCCTCTGGAGGTGCACCCCCATGTTGGGAGTTGATGTTACAGTTTAGTACATTGGTTTTTTTCTCAGACCTCCTGATGAATCTTCATGTCATCTGTTACCCTGGAATAAAGTCTCTCTGCTTAAATTATCCTCTTAGGATTCTCTTCTGTGGTCCATATAGTCAGAATCCAAGATCAGCCATTCACAAGTATAATAAACCCTATCATATGACAGGGTTGGGTGGAAAGAAAAAAATTTCAGTACAAGAATATAAAGGATGTGGTGGTTTGCAGATGGCAGCAACAAAGAAGGTTTATAGTTGGTCCCATGGCAGAATTTCAAAAGACTTCTCTTGTTTAAAGGACAAAGAAGGAGGGGCACCTGGATGGCTCTTAAGCATCCAACTCTTGGTTTGGGCTCAGGTCATGATCTCAGGGTCATGAGATAGAGCCCTGCATCTGGCTCTCCATGATCAGAGTGGAATCTGCTTGTCCGTCTCCCTCTGCTGTTGCTCTCTAAAATTTCTCTATTTCAGAAATTTATGGAAGTGAGAGTCCAGAGGGCAGTGAATGAGTGATCTGGAAGCTTTGGAGTTTGCTAGTTGATCAAGACAGACTAAGGCAAAGCATGAAGGAACTGGTCTTGAGTAGTCTCTTAAATGAAGAAGGATCATCGAGTTCTTGGTGCTGTAGTTTGCAGCGCTATGGCTATGGAAAACATGAGGTGGCCCCTTTTGGTTTGCCATTTGAAACCTGAGTGAATACATGTATTTTCACAACAACTCTTGCCCTACTCATTGAAGGACAACTTCACTTTCTTTAACCCTGCTTGCAGAATTAGCACAACAAATAAACAATAAACAGAAGACCTTTATTTTTATTTTTATTTTTTTAGTGAGAACATCTTTTACACAATAAGGGATTAATTCTACATTAACTCCCACTGGACTATGAGCTTCTAGAGACTAGAGACATTGCTCTGTGTACATGTTCCTTTTCTACCCTTAGCATCTACTGCCATATCTACAATAGAATCAATGCCCATTAGTTCTTTGTTGGATGAATAAACGTATTAACAGAACCATGTCTTGGGGGAAAAAAACCAGACTGATTGGCATTAGAGAAATCTATACTTTTGGGGCGCCTGGGTGGCTCAGTTGTTGAGCATCTGCCTTCAGCTCAGGTCATGATCCCAGGACCCTGGGATCGAGCCACACATCGGGCTCCCTGCTCCACGGTAAACCTGCTTCTCCCTCTCCTACTCCCCTGCTTGTATTCTCTCTCTCACTGTCTCTCTCTCTGTCAAATAAATAAACAAAATGTTTAAACGGACTCCCAGTTGCTAAGTCACTTTCAACTCAAAAGTCAGAAAATTAGATAAATAAATACACAGGGATAGGTGACTAGACCAGGAAGAAAGGAAGCTGCAGACCCCTAACCTAGTGATCAATAATGCTGAGTCTAAACACCTAGTATCATCTTACTGAGCTCTAGATTTCGGGGGGAAGTCACATGAGTGTCTGGCTTGTAAGAAAGATCCCATCTAAAAAGACAGTCTCTTCAACAAGTAGTGTTGGGAAACTGGACAGCTACCTGTGAAAGAATGAAACGAGACCACTTCTCATACTACACACAAAAATAAACACAAAATGGATTAAAGGTCTAAATGTGAGACCTGAAAACATAAAAATCCTAGAAGAGAGCATAGGTAATAATGTCTCTGCATCAGCTATTTTTCTAGATCTGTCTCCTCAAACAAGGAGATAAAAGCAAAAATAGACTATTAAGACTACATCAAAATAAAAAGCTTCTGCACTGCAAAGGAAACAATCAACAAAACCAAAAGATAACCTGTAAATGGGAGAAGATATTTCCAAATGACATAGCCAATAAAGGATTAGTATCCAAACTATATAAAGAACTCATACAACTCAACACTCTAAATATGAATGATCCGATTAAAAATGGACAAGAGAGGGGCGCCTGGGTGGCTCAGTGGGTTAAAGCCTCTGCCTTCGGCTCAGGTCATGATGCCAGGGTTCTGGGATCAAGCCCTGCGTTGGGCTCTCTGCTCCGCAGGGAGCCTGCTTCCTCCCCCCTCTCTCTCTGCCTGCCTCTCTGCCTACTTGTGGTCTCTCTCTCTGTCAAATAAATAAAATCTTTTAAAAAAAAAAAATGGACAAGAGAAATGAACAGACATTTCTCCAAAGAAGACATCCAGATGGCCAATAGACACATGAAAAGATGTATAACTTCACTCATCATCAGGGAAATGCAAATCTACATTGCAAAACTATAGTAAGATATTATCTCATACCTGTCAGAAGGACTTAAATCAACAATACAAGAAACAACAGGTGTTGGCCAGGATGCAGAGAAAAAGGAACCCTCTTGCACTGTTGGTGGGAATGGAAACTGGTGCAGCCACTCTGGAGAACAGTATGGAGGTTGCCCAGGAAGTTAAAAATAAAACTTGGGTAATTGCACTACTGGGTATTCACCCTGAAATTATAAAAACACTAATTCAAAGGGATACACACACCCCTATCTATGTTTGTAGTAGCATTGTTTACAATAGTAAAATTATGGAAGCAGCCCAAATGTCTATCCAGAGAGGAATGGATAAAGATATATATATAGATAGATATATAAGATATACACACACACACACACATGTATATACATATATACATATATACATATACATATATATATATATATCCAAAGCTTCCAGACCACTCATTCACTGTCCTCTGGACTCTCACTTCCATAAATTTCTGTGTATCCTCTACCGTGTGTATACACACACACACATCCACACAGATATATAAAGATATATGTACATATACACACACACACACACATATCCATATATTGGAATACCATTCAGCCAGAAAAAAGAATGAAATCTTGCCATTTGCAAGATTTGGACTGAGCTAGAGACTATAATGCTAAGTGAAGTAAATCAATCAGAGAAAGGCAAATACCATATGATTTCACTCATCTGTGGAATTTAAGAAACAAAACAAATGAGCAAAGGGAAAAAAAGGAGAGGAAACCCAAGAAACAGACTGTTAACTATAGAGAACAAATTGATGGTAACCAGAGGGAAGTGGATGAGAGGATGGGTTTGAAATAAGTGATGGAGATTAAGGCACACAATTGCTGTGATGAGCACCAGCTGATGTATGGAAGTGCTGAATCACTATACTGTATACCCAAAACTAACGTAACACTGTATATTAATAATACTAGAAAAGAAAGGAAGAAAGGTAGAAAAGTAGAAAGAAAGAAAGGAAAGGAAAAAGGAAAGAAAATAGAGAAAGAGAGGGAGGATCCCATCTCTTGCAAGCTTTCTTGACCCATGGAGGAACATTGCACTGACTGTTACCAGTTCTAGGAAGGAAGGAAAAAAGAAGAATGAAAGAAAAAAACGAAATGCTCCAATACTTCTTAGTACAAAATCGTGACGGGGATGTCATTGTTCATTGTGCCTTATATAATTGCTGTCAAGTGATGATTAATAACACTCTTTCTAATGAAAGTTCTTCTTTCTGTTTTGAAAATCATAAACATTTCGCTTAGGAAAACTTCCACCTAGAATGTGAATTGGAAACATACCCATCTTACAACTGCTTTCCATGACAGGCCACAGAACATTTGAGGACTTCTTGCTTTTTCCCGTTGAGAATTCAGAAAGACAGGTGAATTGAACTAAGCTTAATGTTTAAATTTTTTTTTAATGTTCCTATGGAAACATGTGTTTCCATGGTAACATATGAAAGTTACTCTTCTAAGTAGCTGCAAATGAAAAGATAGCATCCCATTGTCTTTCATTAAATTGCTGTGTCTGTGAGTAAAGAAGGGCTGAGACTTTTTATACTTTTTATACTGCCATCTTGCTGATGTCTGTTTGTTTTTATGTTAAAATTACCTAGGAATTTCTATTACAACAGCAAATAGAGCAATTCTCTTGTGTCCAATAGAGCTTCTCCAACTTAATCACAGAACTGTTAAATGAAGGGGTAAAAGGGAATAATGCTTTTTAGATGGAAGAAAAGTTTTAAGGTATATATAAAAACCCCCAGTATACGTGCAAAATGGGAAGTCTATCTTATCCAGTGTACTTATTAAGTACAGAACTCTGGAAACAGAATTTCCTGAAGCTGAATCCCAGCCCTGATCCTTGTTAGCGTTTCGACTTTGGACATGTTACTTAACCTGTCTCCTTCTTAGTTTTTTCACTTATAAAATATCGACAGTAAAACTCCTTACCTTATAAAATTTAGGAGAATATTAAATGAATTTTCATATTTTAAAGCTAGAAGAGTTCATAACACTGAAATAGTAAATGCTACAAGGGAGTTATAATTATTATCAGAATTTCATTAAAGGATTTTTAATTCCTTTTTAGAAATACCTTTAGTTTTTGTTTTGAAACAAGTCCATTTAGAGCCACACATTGTTTAATTACACAAACTGTTATAATTTGTGAATTATTTAAATAAATTTAGTGAACAAGTGAAGCATAATAAATAATACTAAGATAAAGAGGCAATTTAAAAAGATGAAAACCTTAATCAGTTGGAGGTAGGAAATTTCCATTGTAATTGACATCTGACAAAATTCCGTTTGTTTCATAAATCAGCAATGAAGACTATAAATAGTAAACAGAGTCATCACTGATTTAGAAGCATGAGTAAAGATCTGTAAGTCTCTGCACCTAAGACTGTACCCACAGAAGTTGGAAGAAAAAAAAAAAAAGATTAGTCATTTGTCATTAAAATGCCTAAAATGTTTGATACTGACATTTAGGATTCCACAGACTTTATCCTATTCTCCATTTAAAATGGAAGATTTATGGCACATTGGAATAATTAAAATGATTTAACTTTTGCTCCATTTCAGTCTCTCATAAGCATTCCTGACGCTGACTTGTGTGAGTGGCTCTTCTGGAGTTGAGAAACGTAGCTGATCCTGAGGATGTCCCTGTGCAGTCACCACTTCTCTACTCAAACATCTTTCTTCTTAGCAAAACTCCATTACTTTTCAGATGTCAGGCAGCCCTGTACTTCAGAGGAAATTGGGCCCCTTTTCATTTGAAGGGGTGAGCCTTGATTAATCAAAAGCAATCATGGCAATCCCAATCCCCCTTGCAGCAACTGCTTTCACTACAGGCATGCCATACCATTCTGACCATTGACATACCAAGAAGCATTCCTATGGATCTTCTAGGATCCATAGGAATCCTACAGACCATCTTAAAAAGAGACACAGAGAAGAGTTAGTCTTTGGCCCAAGAGTCAGCCTGCCAATGTCAATTATAAGAAACATCTGAGGATATGCAAGCCAAAATACCGTTATGGAATTTCTAGAATCCATCTAAGAATTTGCAGGACCCTCAAACAAGCACAAAGCCAAGAACCCCCACTCTGAAATGGGTAAGAAGAGCAATTTCACTTTACTAGTGTCAGCCCTTTTAAAAAGCAGGCACAGGGGCACCTGGGTGGCTCAGTGGGTTAAGCCGCTGCCTTCGGCTCAGGTCATGATCCCAGGGTCCTGGGATCGAGTCCCGCATCGGGCTCTCTGCTCAGCGGGGAGCATGCTTCCCTCTCTCTCTCTCTGCCTGCCTCTCTGTCTACTTGTGGTCTCTGTCTGTCAAATAAACAAATAAAATCTTTAAAAAAAAAAAAAAAAGCAGGCACAGGTCAGCACAGGGAGAGAAGGGCACCTACTCACTTCTCCCCCAGAGAGAAAAAAGAGCTTGCATCCAACAATCTGGCTTTGTAAAGCGATGCCCAAAGGACTCGTTTCTGTTTTGCCTCATTCAGAGCACTGGTGGCACCAGCATACTTTGGATGCCAAGGTTGCTGAGAGCATAAAAGTTGGGGGCAGTTTACTGTAAACAGTACAGCTAGGCAATGGGTGAAATGATAGTCTCTTTAATAAATGGTGTTGGCAAACCTGGATAGCCACAGGCTAAAGAATGAAGTCTAAACCCTTATCTTGCACTCTATGCAAAAATACTTTAAATATTAAAGCCTTAAATATGAGACTTGAAACTGTCAAGCTCCTAAAAGAAAACATAGGGGAACAGCTCTATAACATTGGTCTTGGCAATAATTTCTTAGATATTAACAAAAGCACGGGCAACAAAAGCAAAAGTAGACAAGTGGGACTGTATCAAACTAAAGTTTCTGGACAACAAAGGAAAAGATCGACAAAGAGAAAGGAAACCTATGGAATGGAAAGAAAATAATCACATATCATCTATCTGATAAGGGGTTAATATCCAAAATATTAAGAAGAAACTCATACAACTCAATGGCAAAACAAACAAACAAGCAAACAGACAAATAATCTATTTAAAAATTGGGCAGAATTGGGTGCTTGGGTGGCTCAGTGGGTTAAGCTGCTGCCTTCAGCTCAGATCATGATCTCAGGGTCCTGGGATCGAGTCCCGCATCAGGTTCTCTGCTCGGCAGGGAGCCTGCTTCCTCCTCTCTCTCTCTCTCTGCCTGCCTCTCTGCCTACTTGTGATCTCTCTCTGTCAAATAAATAAATAAAATCTTTAAAAAAAATTGGGCAGAATACTTATATAGGTATTTTCCAGAGAAGACAAATGGCCAACAAGTAGATGAGAAGATGCACACATTCAGTTATCATCAGGAAAATGCAAGTCAAAACCACTTTATAACCTCTTACTTTTTATACCTGTTAGGATGGCCATTATCTCCCTCTTCCAAAAAAGCAAGAAAATAATTTTTAAAAATTAAATGAAATTTTTAAAGAAAGAAAGTATGTTCTGGCAAGGATGTGGAGAAATGGATCCCATGTTCCTTGTTGGTGGGAATGTAAAATTGTAGAGCTGCTATGGAAAATAGTATGGAGGTTATTCAAAAAATTAAAAACAGAACTACCATGTGATATAGCAATCCTCCTTTTGGATACTTCTCCAAAATAATTAAAATCAGAATCTCAAAGGGACATTTACAGTATCATTGTCATTGCAGCATTATTCCATAGAGCTGAAAGTGGTGACAACCTAACTACCTGTTGCTGAACGAGCAGATAAACAGAATGTGGTATACAGTACAAATACAATGGAAGATCATTCAGCCCTAAAAAAGAAAAAAATGCTTCATAAGCTACAACATGGGTAAACTTGGAAGAAATTATGCTAAGTGAAATAAGCCAGGCATAGGACAAACACAGCGTGATTCTGCTTAGATAAGGTTTCTAAAGTAGAAACTTTAGACTCATAGAAGAAGAAAATAGAAGAGTGGGTTCCAGGGGCAGGGGCTGAGGGTGGGAAGTTGCTATTCAAAGGGTGTAGCATGTCTGTCGAGCAAAATGACAACGTTCTAGAGATGTGTTATACAATAAGATGCTTGTAGTTAACAGTACCGTTCTGTATACTTAAAAATCCATTAAGAGGATAGACCTCATTATGTATTTTTTTGCTAAAATAAAACAAACAGGCAAGGGTCTCTGAAAAGAGATGCACAAAAGCAGCAGCTGCACTTACTGCAACTCTATCTTCAGCTTCTTAATAGTTGGCTTGGCCAAAACCACCTGTTTGTCCCCAAGTTGGAAGCATTCAGCAAACAATGGCAAAGCAGAGGCATCAGAAAGGCACAACTTATCTCTGTGACAAATACAATAATGCTTTTTAGCTGATGGAACCACTTTCTGTTTTGCTCTACGGACATATACAGCAACACAAATTGGAGTAGAATAGACACTGGCCCTGTTGGCGAAGTCATCTAAGGGAGTGGAGAGACCAGTGATCGTGCTCACTCTTGTAAGAGTGAATTCTTTCAAAACCAACTCAACTGAAGCCAAGTAAAAGCACTGTGTGCCCATTGAAATACGACATTATTGAACAAAGTACATTTAAAACATTTTTTTTAAACTTGAAAAGGAGGGGCGCCTGGGTGGCTCAGCAGTTTAAAGCCTCTGCCTTGGGCTCGGGTCATGATCCCAGGATTCTGGGATCGAGCTCTGCGTCAGGCTCTCTGCTCTGTGGGGAGCCTGCTTCCTCCTCTCTCTGCCTGCCTCTCCACCTACGTGTGGTTTCTGTCTGTCAAATAAATAAATAAAATCTTAAAAAAAAAAAAAAAAACCAAAACACTTGAAAAGGAATGGCTTATTAGAAAAGACAATGAACTTTAGGTTTTTCTGGTGTTGTTTTGTTTTTATACTCAATATATATGAGTTTCAAGTATACAGCATAATGATTTGATAGCTACAGATACTGTGGGATGATTATCACAAGTCTAGTTAACATGTGTCACTATACACAGTTCTAAAAAAATTATTTTCTTGTGATGAGGACTTTCAAGATTTGTTCTCTTAGCAACATTTGAATGTGCAATACAGCATTATTAACTATAGCCACTGTACTGTACAAAAACTCAACTGTCAAGAAATTTAATCCCTTTAAGTCTAGTTCCTTGACAGCCAACTTGTCCCCCAGCCTCTACATTGAGAGTCTCTGGCTCTGCTCAGTTGGCCTCTCTACCTGGGATGACTTACCCTCACTCCATCATAATATCCTACCCAGTTATCAAGATTTCTCACTGGGAAACTACCTCCTCTCCAAGGCAGAATTGGTTAACAATCTCAGATTTCATCCACATCCATAATACCTTCTGAGGTGTTTGGCCACATCTGTATGATTTCATTAAACTTGAGGGGAAAGTGTAAACTAGAATTCTCACAGTTTGCCGTAGGAAAGGTCAGCCTCTTCTGAAAATAAGCTAAATGCCTTTAACATTTAACCCATGGACTCAAACATGACTTATGTATTTGAGTCACAGCAAAATTCCAATCACAGAATTCACCATTCTTAAATTTTTAACAGGATTAAAAACAAAACAAACAGACAAAACTGAACAGAATCAAGAATCAGACATTAAGTAGGAATATGCTTTACATTGACCAAATAGGTGGTTGATGATTTTCGCTCTCTTTTCTTATTGGGACTCAGGGCAGAGTTCAAATCCAACACTAAAGTGAAATGGAAGAGCTCCATTAATCCATGGTACAGGACAAGACCTGGGCCTGGGCTTTCTCGGTCTGAGACCGATTCAGTGAAAACCAAGGGACTGATTCAGTGAAGGACTGGATTCACTGGTTGATGTGTGTTCACAAAAGATAGACATCAGTTGTGTTGGTACTATTTACGACATTCTCACTTAAGCTCCACACATAGAGTTTCCAGTCTTTTGTTGTTTTTCCTCACATATTCTTCTCTCTTGTAAGACCTGGTCCCTTATTGATGCTCAATAAATATTGATTCAATAAATGGTAATTTGCAAATGAAGTTTGAATATTGGTACTTTCCTTGGTCATGGAAAGATGCTGACTGATAACCACAAGCAAGGAGAGCTGCCTGTTCTCTGGAGAGCCAGAACCAAGATCTCCAAGATTAAATTTAACACTGACTCAGAGGCTGTCACCGGTGTCCTTGGGATGCATCCAGCCTACAGACCTGTTGTCTTTGCCTAGAGTGTTTTATAACAAAGTTGTGCCTTAATTAAACACTACAGGATTTTCCATACAAATGTGGATTTGCAAGACCCCTTCTTGCCGCTGGAGCTGGGCCAGCTGGCTTCCTCTGGCTCTGTTCTCCTCATGTTAGGGGGCTTTGTTTTTTCCCAAGGGCTGACACAGAGTGTTCAGAAAGCAAACTTTTCCCCTCTGTTCAATAGCATCAACCTTGAGATGAACACTGCATGTGAATTACAGGATTCCTTCAAGTCATATTTGCTATAGTCCAAATTCTTTCAGGGGTACAGATGGTCCAAGGCATCCTTCTGTGCTCTTTCCTTCATTCATTGGACAGTATGTGTCCCACAGACATCTCAAACCAATCCAGCTAGCTGAAATAGAAGGGACCTCTGCGTGTGCACACTGGTTGTAGAATGCCCTGGCAGTACTGATTTTCTGACTACAGACACAATCACCTTACCTGACTGCCAGAACTACCCAAGATCCTGTAGAACTTGCCAGAACCTGTAGCAAGAACAACTGGCCAGTCATTAGATTCCACCCCAGTCTGTCTTTTTCCATCTGTGTGACTTGAGACATTTGACTTGACCTTTCTGAGTCTGTTTCCACTTCTGTGAAGTCAAGAGAATACTCTTCACAGAGGTGTTGGGAAGATTAAACCAAATGCTAGTACCGCAAGCCCAGTGCCTGCCACACAGTAAGTGTACAATGGATATTAGCACTCTTCCTGCTAACATTTCTTTTTTTTTTTTTTTTTATGTTTTACCTTTTGATTCCCTTCACCCATGTCTCCTACCCCCTATATTTTGCCTCTGGCAACCACCAATCTGTTTTCTGTATCTATAAACCTGGTTTGGGTTTTGGGGATTTTTTGCATTTTGTTTTTTAGATTCCACATATAAGAGAAATCATACAGCATTGGGGCACCTAGGTGGTTCAGTGGGTTAAGCCTCTGCCTTCAGCTCAGGTTATGATCTCAGGGTCCTGGGATGGAGCCCCACGTCGGGCTCTCTGCTCAGCAGGGAGTCTGCTTCCTCCTCTCTCTCTCTGCCTGCCTCTCTGCCTGCTTGTGATCTGTCAAATGGATAAATAAAATCTTTTTTAAAAAGAGAGAGAGAGAGAGAGAAATCATACAGCATTTGTCTTTTCCTGTAGGACTTACTTCATTTAGCATAATGCCTTCAAGGTCCCTCCATGTTACTGCCAATGGCAAGATTTTATCATTTTTAGGGCTAAATAATATTCCACTGTATGTATTAATACAGAGGTATTCCACAATTTCTTGATGGACACTTTGGTTTAGTTTACATCTTGGCTATTGTAAATAATGCTACAATGAGCATGGAGGTGCATAATCTTTTTGAGTTAGTGTTTTTGTTTTCTTTGGATAAATACCCAGAGGTAGAATTGCCGAATCATATGGTAGTTCTACTTTTACTTTCTTGAGGAACCTCTATACTGTCTTTCATAGTGGCTGAACCCATACAGACTTCTACCAACAGTGCTCAAGGGTTCCTTTTCCTTCATATCCTTGCCAATACTTATTTCTTGCCTTTTTTAATCATAGCCATTTTGACAGATGTGACATGATATCCCACTGTGGTTTTGACTTGCATTCCCTGATGGTTAATGATGTTGAATATCTTTTCATGTACCTATTGGTCATCTCTATGTCTTCTTTGGAAAAATGTCTATTCAGATCCTCTCTTTTTTTTTTTTTAAGATTTTTTTATTTATTTGTCAGAGAGAGAGAGAGTGCGAACACAGGCAGACAGAATGGCAGGCAGAGGCAGAGAGAGAAGCAGACCCCCTGCCAAGCAAGGAGCCCAATGTGGGACTCGATCCCAGGACGCTGGGATCATGACCTGAGCCGAAGGCAGCTGCTTAACCAACTGAGCCACCCAGGCATCCCCAGATCCTCTATATTTTATTGGATTTTTGTTGTTGTTGTTACTGAGTTATGCAAGTTCTTTATATATTTTGTATATTAGCCCTTTATCAGATATACAATTTGTAAATATCTTCTCTCATCCAATAAGTTGCCTTTTCATTTTGTTGATTTCCTTTGTTGTGAAGTTTTTCAGTTTGATATAGTCTCGTTTATCTTTCCATTTGTTACTTTTGCTTTTGATGTCAGAATCAAAAAAAGCCCTGTCAAGAAGCTTATTTCTGGGTGCCTGGGTGGCTCAGTGGGTTAAGCCGCTGCCTTCGGCTCAGGTCATGATCTCAGGGTCCTGGGATTGAGTCCCGCATCGGGCTCTCTGCTCGGCAGGGAGTCTGCTTCCTCCTCTCTCTCTCTGCCTGCTTCTCTGCCTACTTGTGATCTCTCTGTCAAATAAATAAATAAAATCTTTAAAAAAAAGAAGAAGAAGAAGAAGCTTATTTCCTATTATTCTTATCTCAAGGAACTTACTTCCTACATTTTCTTCTAGCAGTCTTATGGCTTTAGGTCTTACATTCAAGTCTTTAATCCATTTTCAGTTAATTTCTGTGTATGGTGTAAGAACATCGGCTCTTAATAGGTGTGTTCCTTAGACTAGGTGCTTAATCACTAAAACCTTTATTCCTATATCCTTGAAAGGGGGATTACAGCTCTCAGATACATGTGAGAGTGAGGTAAAAAAATTATGTACCTAGCAGAATGCATGGTACATAAGAATTGTTGAATAGAATTGATTTTTTTGCCTTTCCCCCCTTAATTTGTTTTAATTACTGCCATTATTTAAAGCACTATTATGAATTTTTGAAAATATAAAAGCCGTTTTTTTTAATGGTATTCTGCTTAGAGCAGTGAAAAATTCTTCAAATTCTGTCCTAATTAAATGAGTATCCATTGTGGGAAATTTTAATAATTAATTTACTTAATTTTTATTTATTTATTTTTTAAAGATTTTGTTTTTATTTGACAGAGACACAGAGAGAGAGGGAACACAAGCAGGGGGAGTGGGGGAGGGAGAAGCAGGCTTCCCACTGTCACAGCCACACGACAAATCGACCAGGAAACGTGAGGGTAAGAGGAAGGTGAAAAAAAATTAAGAGACAAAGAGATGGGAGCAGGAGGGACACTGAGGATGATGTCCAACAGTGCCGATTTTATTCCACATCTTACAAGGATTTATAAGGCAGACAGCAATAGAAGGAGTAATACATCAGTATCAAGTCAGATGACCACAAGTTCTTATAACAAGTTTACATTAACTATAAGTGAATCTCGCGATGCCAAGTAGTTTTGGCTAAAGTCATTAGCAAGACAATCAACCAGGGAGTGGGTTATGGGAGGTACAGGAATTCATGACCCTGACCACATTGTTCCCTTTTGTAGGGAGAGTGTGTGGGAAGTCACATAGGCGAGTGCACGACACATAGCACAGGCCCTTTCTCAGTATTACTCAACTTTCCCGTCCTTAACTCCTTGTCAAGGTGTCCGGACTTTAAAGGAGACACAAGTCAGGGCTTGGTTTTGTCCTCAACTCCAACCTTGCTGTGTCCTCCAATATCCCACCAAGCAGGGAGCCTGATGAGGGGTTCAGTCCCAGGATGTTGGGATCATGACCTGAGCCGAAGGCAGACGCTTAACAACTGAGCCACCCAGATGCCCCAATTTACTTAATTTTTAAAGAAAAACCAAATATACTTTTACAGGTAGAGATTCTTTTCTTGCTGCTTAATTCTTTAGCATTATTTTGTAATCCTTTGAATCCCTTATAGAATTCTTCTTCTTTTTTTTTTTTAAGATTTTATTTATTTGACAGATCACAAGTAGGCAGAGAAGCAGGCAGAGAGACAGAGGAGGAAGCAGGCTCCCCGTTGAGCAGAGAGCCCGATGTGGGGGTCAATCTCAGGACCCTGGGATCATGACCTGAGCTGAAGGAAGAGGCTTTAACCCACTGAGCCACTCAGGCGCCTTATAGAATCCTTCTGGCCAACAGTTTAAGCATAGGATTCCAGAGTTATCTTCATTCTCAAATGAATCTAAATTTACCTATATATGCATATGTCTAAGTCACCTACAAACTTATCCTTGCCGGTGGCAATCATAACAGAATTCAGGATGACTGACGATTATTTTGTCTGTACGGCAGCTAACACTACGTCAGTGTGTACTTACAAAGTAATACATGGAAGCTTCAATGACAATGATGAATTCACAGCTATGTTTCCCCTTGCACGTAATTAGACTCTCAAGAAATAATCTATTTTAACATGAACAAGATTCTCTTTGCAAGGGAAGGCAGATGGAGCCAAGAAGGAAATAAGAATAGTGTGATTTTGGCAATGATCATTTCAACATGCACTATAAAAAAATTTACACAAATCTTTCCCAGTTTGAGATGTAAGATGTATACCACATTGAATAGTTAATCCTCCACATTTTCCACACCAAAAATTAGTTTTGCATCAAGCTATTAATAAACATAAAGATAGTTATCCTAAGTATCACTGCTCTGCCAGTTATGGTTTTGTCTACCCAGTGCCACTGCCTCTCATAGTTAGATAGTAATGGGACCGTCCCTCCCTGCATAGGTGAAAGTGTGCCTGAGCTAAGCATTGCATTTTTATTTTTTACTGCAGTGACTGCCTCGAAGATGGTTGATAATAAGTTGAGCAAATCAGAGGCTATTTCTAGCCCTTTCCTAAATGGAATTAGCAAAATCTCCTTTCCTTGTTGGGACATAGGTGTAGTCTCAAAACTCCTGGCTGTCACATTCCTATCCATGATAGAGGCACAAATGGAGGATACAATGTGGAGAATCCAGGAGGTCAACTCCAATGTTCAAGTCCTAAGTTTCTCCAGTGCTGTCTGGTTCCAGAAGCTCTTCAACTACATTAACTATCCCAGTATTATTCTAATAAATACTCCATTTTTGCTAAAAAATAATTTGAGTTGAATTTTAGTTCTTACTAATGGAAGAGTATATAAAAACACCACACCTGTGCACTGGTTTTTGGTACCAGTTACCTTCAAAGAATGCGTTATTTTGTATTTATTGGTTTGAAAACTAAAGTGTGGTTCTTTCTGTTTTAGCACACAGAAGGAAAGCACACCATGCTTTGTTTTGCCAGGCAAACGAAGAAAATTGGTTTGAAATATTTTTCCCATAGAAGAGACCATTTGAAATTTATCATGCCTTACAGGAAATAGACCAGAAATAACTGCAATTGATGTCATCTTCATGTAATTTTCATTTCTGTTCACATTTCTCTATATAATATGTCAGGAAAAGAGAATGATTATAATCTTTCAAAATACAACAAAAAGAGTGCTATATTTTTGTTTTAATACACCATCCCCTGCAGGTTTCTAAAGTGAGTTGACCCTGGCTAAGATGCCTCGCTTGCTGAACTGGCTGATACGTGGGAGTACACAAGACAGAAGTTAAAGAGAGAGAGAGAGCAGAAGAGCATATCTGGAATTAAGAAACAGCTGGGAGACAACAGGTACAGACATGGTTGAAGTGGATTTTGGCTTAAGAAGAATACCTAAAGAAGGAGTTTGGAAATGTTTAATGGGAATTTTGACCATGTATTGTTAAGTGGGCTATTTTATCATACCTTTCTCCTCTATCAGTAACATTCTCAGTAACTGTTATTCCTTCCTAATGTTTTGTGGAATTGGCTTTGTTTTTGCAGGCTGTGACAAAGTGTCATTTCTTGATTCAGTGTGGTCACAGGGCAAAATATCTCCATGAGGACCTGGTCACATCTGTTTTCAGTTATAAATAATAATTGTTATCATACTGTATTATTGACTGCATAGGTCTGATCATTAGAGATTGAACACATCCATCTTAATCACAGAATTTTGGAACTGTTTGCATTAAATATTGCTGATCTTTTTCAAGATTTTATTTTTTAAAATAATTTCTTAGTAATAGGATTATCATCTCAAGTGTTTTCTGCATACATCTTTTATTTAATAAATTTGGCATGTTAGATTTTTGTAAATTGAAGGTACACAGTGTATTACTTTGATACACTTAGATACTGTAATATGATTGCAATTGAAACAATATTTATTATAGTATATTATTATAATATAATATTATTATCTATACTCATTATACTTTGTATTAGATCTCTATGGTTTGGTTTATTTACTACTTCTTACAACTCTGTATCTTTTTTTAAAGATTTGATTTATTTATTTCAGAGAAAGAGAGCATGTGGGGGGGGTGCAGAGGCAGAAGCATGGGGGGGAGGGGTAGTGGGGGCAGAGGGAGAAGCAGACACCCTGCTGAGCAGGGAGCCTGACTGATGTGGGGCTTAATCCCAAGACCCTGGGATCATGACCTGAGTGGAAGGCACACACTTAACTGACTGAGCCCCAGATGCCCCATGGGTTTGAATCTTAAACACCACTGATCTTACCCCTTCCACCCTACTCCCGTCTCCTGATAGCCACCATTTTAGTCCCTAGTTTTTTACAGGTGTGACCTTTTTAACAACCAAACATACCGACTGCACCACAGAGATGCCTAGGTTTGACTTTTTTAGATTCCACATACAAGTGATATCATACAGTACTTGTCCTTCTCTGACTTATCTTGCTTAGCATAATGTGCTCAAGGAACATCCATGTTGTCTCAAATGGCAGGATATCCTCGTTTCTCATGACTGAATAATATTCAATTGTATATATACCACATCCATTTATCCACTGATGGACATTTGGATTGTTTCCATATTTGGCTATTGTGAACAATACTGCAATAAACATGGGTGTGCATGTATCTCTTTGAAATACTTTTTTCACTTCCACCCAGAAGTGGAAATACTGAATTTATGTAGATTTATTTTTAATTTTCTGTGGAACCTCCACATTGTTTTCCATACTGGTTGGACTAATTTACATTCCCACCAACAGTCTATGAGGATTCCCTTTTAACTACATACTCACCAGCACTGTCTCCTATCTTCTTGATGACAGCCATCCTAACAGGTTTAAAGTCATACCTATTTGTAGTTTTTATTTGCATCTCCCTGATGATTAGTGATGTTGAGCATCTTTTCATATGCCTTGTGGCCATTATGATACCCTCTTTGGAAAATATCTATTTAGTTCTTCTGCCCATTTTTAAATCAGATTGCTTTTTTTTTTTTTTAAGTTGTGTTAGTTCTTTATATTTTCTTGATATTAACTCTTATCCAATACATGATTTGGAAATTTTTTTCCCACTCTCTAGGCTACTGTCTTATTTTTTTAAATCATTTCACTTGCTATGGAGAACTTTCTGAATCTAATGTAGTCTCATTTGTTGATTTTTGATTTTGTTGTTTCCACTTTTGGCATCATGTCCAAAAAAATCATTGCTAAAACCAGTAACTGTGAGCTTCTTCCCTGTTTTCTTCCTAGGACTATCATAGTATCAGGTCTTACATTTAGGTCTTTAACCCATTTTAATGGCTGTGAGTAGTGTGAGAGAGGGGACCAGTTTCACTATTCTGCATGTGTTTCTCCATTTTTCCCAGCACCATTCGTTGAAGAGACTATCTTTCCCACATTGAGTGTTCTTAACTCCATTATTGGATATTAGTTGACCATTTATGCCAGAATTCTATTCTGGGGTCTCTATTCTGTTCTAGTGGTCTATGTTAGTTTTTGTTCCATTACTATAGCTTTTTTGAAATCAGAAAGTGTGATACCTCCAGCTTTGTCCTTTTTCCTCAGGATTTCTTTGGCTAATCAGGATCTTTTGTGGTTCCATACAAATTTTAAGATTGTTTATTCTAGGGGCACCTGGGTGGCTCAGTGGGTTGAGCCGCTGCCTTCGGCTCGGGTCATGATCTCAGGGTCCTGGGATCGAGTCCCACATTGGGATCTCTGCTCAGTGGGGAGCCTGCTTCCCTCTCTCTCTCTCTGCCTACTTGTGATCTTTCTCTGTCAAATAAACAAATAAAATCTTTTAAAAAAAAAGATTGTTTATTCTATTTCGATGAAAAATGTCTTTTGTATTTTGATGGGGATTATATTGCATTTATAGATAGCTTTGGGTAGTGTAGCAAATTAAACAAAATTTTTCTTCTAATCCATAAACATACAATGTTTTTCCATTTGTTTCTGCCTTCTGCAATTTCTTTCAGCAAAGTCTCATAGTTTTCATTGTACAGGTGTTTATTAAATTTATTGCTAAGTATTTTATTATTTTTGATGTCATTGTGGTTAGAATAGTTTTACTTCTTTTTCCAATTTCTCATCATTAGTGTAAAGGGATGCCACTGATTTCTGTAAGTTGAGTTTGTAACTTACTACATTACCATAATAATTGATTAATTCCATCAGTTCTTTGATTGACTCTTTGGGATTTTCTATATATAAGATCACCTCATCAGCCAATACCAATAATTTTACTTCTCCCTTCCCAACTTGGATGTCTTTTATTTCTTATTTTGCTCAATTGCTCTCACTAGGACTTCCAGTACTATTTGAATAGGAGTGTGAAAATGCTTTCAATTTTTCTCTATTGGGTATAATGTTAGCTGTGGATCTGTTATATATAGCCTTCATTATATTGTGGTATGTTTCTTCTATGCCCAATCTATTAAAGATTTTTATTATGGAAGATGCTTGTCAAATTCTTTTTCTGTGTCTTTTTGTGTACAGATCATGATAAACACAGATTTATCATGTGGTTTTTATCTCTCATTTTATTGATGATAAATTATGCATATTGATTTGTATATATTAAACCATCCTTGCATCCCAGGGATAAATTCCACTTGGTCATGATGTATCATCATTTTAGTGTACTCTTGAATTCAGTTTGCTAATATTTTGTTGACAATTTTTGCATCTATATTCATTAGGGATATTGATCTATATAGTAGTCCTGCCTTACAAGCAATTTTGTTTTCTGTGACTTCAGTTACATATAGTCAACTGCAGTCCAGAAACAGATGATTCTCCTTCAGACATATCATCAGAAGGTCAATAGTAACCTAAGCCATGTTGCCTACATTATTTAGCTCACTCTATCTCATCATGTAAGCATCTTATCTTCCCACATCACTACAAGAAGAAGGGTGAGTATAACACCAGAAGATTATTTGGAAAGATAGAGAAAGACCACATTCACATAACGTCTATTACAGCATATTGCTATGACTGTTCTATTTTATTATTAGTTGTTAATCTTTTACTGTGCCTCATTTAAAAATTGATTATAAAAGGCATGTACGGACAGAAAAAGAAATGTATAATATTTTTAGGGCTCTAAACTCTTTCACAACTTCAGACATCCACAGAGGGTCCTGAAACATATCCCCCATGGTTAAGGGGAAGTACAGTAGTTTTCTTTTTTGGTAGTATCCTTATCTGGTTTGGGTATCAAGGTAAAGATAGCTTTGTAGAATAAGTTTGGAAGTTTTCTCTCTTCCTCAATATTTTGGAAGAGTTTGAGGAAGATTGGTGTTAACTCTTAAAATGTTTGGTAGAATTTGCCAGGGAAGCTGCCAGGTCCTAGAGGTTTCTTGGCTGGGTGGTTTTTTGTTTATTTTGTGGTTTTGTTTTATTTGGGGACGGGTTAAAAAATGTTTCTTTTAGGGACACCTGGGTGGCTCAGGGGGTTTAAGCCTCTGCCTTCGGCTCAGGTCATGATCTCAGGGTCCTGGGATGGAGCCCCACATTGGGCTCTCTGCTCAGCAGGGAGTCAGCTTCCTCCTCTTTCTCTCTCTCTGCCTACTTGTGATCTCTGTCTGTCAAATAAATAAATAAAATCTTTAAAAAAATAAAAAAAAATGTTTCTTCTATTACTGACTCAATCTTTAGACTTGTTATTGATCTGCTCAGATTTTCTATTTCTTCCTGATGCAGTCGTGGTAGATTGTGTGTTTCTAGCAACGTATCTATTTCTTCTAGGTTATGAAATTTGTTGACATATAATTCTTCACAGTAATCTCACAATTCTCTATATTTCTGTATTATCAGTTGTAATATCTTCTCTTTCTATTTCAGTTATTTGAGTCATCTCTCTTTTTTTCTTTGTGTAGCTAACACTGTCAATTTTATCTTTTCAAAGAACCAGCTTTAGTTTCATTGATCCTTTCTGTTGTTTTTTTTGGGGGGGTGTTGTCTCTGATTTTAATTATTATTTTTTCTGTTAACTTTAGGTTTAACTTGTTCCTCTAATTCTTTGGGGTATAAAGTTAGGTTTAAGATCTTTCTAGTTTCTTGATATATATGTGTTTATTTATTGCTATAAATTTTCCTCACAGAATTGCTAATGCTGTATCCCATGAAATTTGATATGTTGTATTTTCACCTTTGTTTCAAGATAGTTTTTTTTTCCTTTTTGATTTCTTTTTGACCTATTAGTTGTTTGGACATGTGTTGTTTACCTTCCACATATGTGAAGATCTATTCACTTTCTTCTCACTATTGATTTCTAGTTTCATTCCACTGTGGTCAGAAATGATATTGGTATAATTTCAATCTTCTAAAGTTTACTAAGATTAGTTTTGTGGCCTTTCATATGATGTATACTGGAGAATTCTTCATGTGCACTTAAGAAAAACATGTATTCTGCTGCTGTTGGATGGAATGTTCTATATATGCCTATCAAGTTTACTTGTTCTAAACTGTGGTTCAATTCTGACATTTCTTGTTGATCTTCCATCTAGACAATACAGCCATTGCTGATAGTGGGATATGGATATTCCCTAATACTATAGTATTGCTGTCTATTTCTCCCTTAAGATCTGTTAGTATTTATTTAATATACTTTGGTGCTCAGATGTTTATTTATGATCATTATGTCTTTTTGATGTATGAACCCCTTTATCATTATATAACGGCCTTTGTTTTTATCATTTTTGGCTTGAAGACTATTTGGTCTGTCATAAGTATGGATAGACCTTCTTTCAGTTACCATTTGCTTTGTGTATCATCTACTTCTTTACTTTGAGACTATGTTTGCCTTTGTTGCAGAGATGAGTTTCCTGAAGGCAGCATATAGTTGGGTCTTATTTCTTAATCCATCCAACCACCTTGTGCTTTTTGATTCGTGAATTCAATTCATTTGCAGTCAAGTGATTATTGATATATGAATACGTACCGCTACCTTTTTGTCCTTTGCTTTCTGGTTGTTTTTTAAATCTCCATTGGTTTATTTTGTGTGTGTGTATGTTTCTGTATAACTTTTTAAGTTGGTGATTTTTTAATAATGATTTGCTCAGCTTCCCTTTTTTAATGTTTTGTTGTTTTTCCTAGATTTTTGTTTTGTGGTCACCATGAAATTTGTAGGAAATGTCTTACAGATGAAAAAGTCCTTTTTACTGCATTACTTACTGTCATTTGTCTGAACAGGTCCCACCATTTTCTTCCTTCCCCTTTATACTTTTTTTTTTTTAAGATTTTATTTATTTATTTGACAGAGAGAGATCACAAGTAGATGGAGAGGCAGGCAGAAAGAGAGAGAGGAAGGCAGGCTCTCGGCTGAGCAGAGAGCCCGATGCGGGACTCGATCCCAGGACCCTGAGATCATGACCTGAGCTGAAGGCAGCAGCTTAACCCACTGAGCCACCCAGGCGCCCCCCCCTTTATACTTTTGTTGTCACAAATTATCCCTCTTTATACTGTGAGTTTGTTATCAACTTGTAATAAGTTATTTTTAATGTTTTTCCTTTAACTTTAATGCAATAATTCAGTGTTTAACACCCTATTGTAAAATATAGTCAACATTTTCCAATTCTGTATATCTATTTATTACTTTACTAAAGGCTTTGGGTACTTTTTTGCCTTTTTGTTTCAGGTAGAAGAGCTTCTTTCAACATTTCTTGGAAGACATTTCTATCTGTGGTAAACTCCCACCGCTCTTGTTTGTGTGGGAAAGCCTTTAATTCTCCTTCCTATCTAAAGGGTGACTTTGCTGGATAGAATATTCTTGGCCAGTAATTTTTATCTTTCAATACTTTGAAAATACCATTCCAATCTCTCTTGACTTGTAGAGTTTTGCTGGGAAAGCTGCTGAGAGTCTAAAGGGGGTTACTTTGTAAACTTACATTTTTTGTTACTTCCTTTTCTCCTCTGGCTACCCTTGAGAGTCTTCATCATTGACTTTTGACAACTTTATGGAGAGCGTCTTTTTGCACTGAGGTAATAAGCTATCTATTGGCTTCATGGATTTGTATATCCATTTATTTCCCTGGGTTTGCAAAGTTCTCAGCTGTTATTTCTCTAAATGCCCTCTCTGGCCCTCTTCTCTTTCCAGTATCCCCTTTATTCTTTTGTTGGCCCTCCTAATGGAATCTAATAGCTCTCAAAGAATTCTTCACTTTTAAAAAATCTCTCCCATTCCACCTGAATCATTTCTAGATTATGTCTTTCAGATTGCTTATTCTCTCTCCCATCTGATGTATTGTTTCCAATACATTCTTCATCTCATTTATTGAATTCCTCAGCTCCAGAACTTCCGTTTGGTTCTCTTTTAGAATTTTAATTTCTTTAATGAAGTATTCCTTCTGTTCATTAATTTTACTCCTGAGCCCATTGAATTGCCTTTCTGAGTTTTTTTCTGGTTTGGTGTGTGTGTATGTGTGTGTGTGTGTGTGTGTGTGTGTGTGTGTGTAGTTTGTTGAATTTCTCCATAACAGATATTTAGAATTCTCTTTCAGATTCCAATCTTTCATGACTTTGAATTCAATTGCTGGAGAATTGTCATTTTCTTGTTGTGATGCCATATTAACATGATTTTCATGGTGTTCGATGATATGCGCCTCTGATAGTCCATTTGAAGTAATAAATATCTTCCTTACTTGGGTAAAGCTTTAAGTTTCGATTTGGTGAAGCTTTGTTTGATTTTAACAGTTCAACAGATTGGGAATTACAGCCATTTCTTTCATCTTCCAGCAGATGGTGACATAGCACAAATGTTTTTATTTCTCTTATCAGAACTGTATCTATGTCTGGGAGTGCATATTTCCAACTTCCACCTGCTCTGCCAGAGGGGTCACCAGAGCTGCCATTGTTGTTTGTGCTATGGGGGTTACAGGTGTACCCACTGCCACTATTGCCCCAGTTCCACCACTGCTCTCTAAGTTCACCACCTCCACAAGGTCCAAACCACCCACCCTTAGATCCCTCCCATGTTAGCCTGCCCTGCTGAGGAACACCTGATGGGTTATGGATGCCCCTCTGGCTCTGAACTGAAGGGGCAAGATGAAGGGGAAGATTCATGCTGCTGTGATGTTGCTGTAACACCTAAGTACCACTGACTTTTGAAGAGAGGAAAAGGAAGTGATTGTCCTTAGGTATTTTAAAGTTGAAAAAGAAACATGCTGAAGACACCATTTACAATCCTTAAATAAGAAATAGTTTATGAGAGATTTTATCTTGGAAATTTTGTCAAATGTTGCATTTCTTATGGACACAAATTTAAATGGGCATTATACCAAAAAAGATTTTAGTTACACTGTTGTTAGAATAAGTTTGTGCTATTTATAAGATCACCACTATGGTTATTTTTTCCTATTTCCTGGGAACTTAAAATACATTTCACAGGTACATTTTCCTTAATATCAGTTCTAAACCTTCTCTAGTACAAAGTGGTTTTTTAAAGTTGCAATATCCTAGAAATGAATGGTTTAACCAATGAAGAACTTGAAAACTTCCCTCAGAATCAGGATCTTGGTCTGAGAAATTAAAATCAGATTCTTGTCTTTGCTACAAATCCATATTTCTCCCCTATTTTTCTCTGTTTTATTTCATGAACTGGGGAAAATAAAGAACTGAATCAAAAATATCTCAGAGGATAGAATGATGTGATTACTGTCGTATCCTCATATATCAGGAATGCGTCAAATACTATCTGAGTAAACGAACATGGTAATAATTCAGTAATAGTGACCCCAGGAATTATCCTTCATGCAACTCAAACTAAGAGATGGTCATACATAATGGAACGAGAGAGGCTCATGATTTATATTATAAAATGAGTTGTGGGCAGAAAGCTTTAGATATTGTTGATTTCTCTTTGGAAATCCTAATCACCTTCTTTGAGAAGTTTAAAATATTTTTCTTTTCTTTGTTATTTGCCACAATGAAAATATACCATTACCTTCATGGTAAAAGTACAAGACTCTAAGTTTCTATAAATTATTTGAATACTAAGCTTTCTCTATGCCATATTTATAGAATATGTGTATTCTTGGCTCAAATAATTCAATCTTGGAAGCAACCTGGATTTCAACAAGTTTATTACAATTATGTAAACATCAATAAGCTCTTGAAATTCAACAGATAGTGACATTTCTACAAGGGCTCCATATTGCTTATAGGCGTACCCTCAACCAGCCACTTTGTTACAAGTACCATGCTGTTATCATTGCAACTTTGGAGAAGGTCATAATGAATAGGAAACTGAATTGGTGATGACTTAAAGAGATAATTTAATAATAACTGTAGTGATGCCTGCTGCTAATTTTCCAGAAAATTTTCCAGAAACTCCACATGGAAAGTTTTTTTCAGGATTAATCTTTCAGGCTAAAACAGAATATATCTGAGCACAGATTTGTTTCCTTCACCCATTATTACCTATAACTTTGTCTTAAAGAACAATATTTCCAGGGCTGGAATATTAATTAATATAAACTACCTTCCTACACTCTCAAAGACCTTTTTTGTTTGTTCAGTTTTGTATTCTTTCAAATTTGGAGCCATGTGTTTCATATTTATAGTTACTGGCCTAGAGAAAACCCATGTTTTTCATTTACAACAAAAAACTACACTGAAACAATTATCTTATATGTAGCACATGAGCACTGAGCAACTTTCCAATCTGTCTATTACCTAAGAAACTGAATATACTTCAATTTTTTTTCTTAATGTGGAGATCCGAATGTGAATATCATTCTAAGTTTGAAAACTGAGACACGAGAATTTCATTTGGAAATTTATCTAAAGATCCTATCATGATTCTTAACCAGGTTAAAATCTCTCAACTCAGACCTGTATTCTTTCAAAGTTTAATATTTATCTGTCTCTAATTATTTGTAGTTATCTGTACTGCTATGAAAAATTTAGATAACTCTAAGGGAATAATGAAAGCAGTTGGAAATTTCTCAACATGCTTCAACATTTCTGTACATTGTTAAGAGGCTGAGGAATTGTCTTCCAACATTATTACTCATCCCCAGCAAAAACAACTCCAAGAGAAGTTTTGCCTATAAAAAAGAATATGCCAGACATGAATTTAATCATAGCTTTGCCACTAATGAGATAGTTGTTTTTTAGTATGTTCTATAACAACCTTCTAGCCTGTTTTCCCATATATACAACAGAAATTGCAGGATTATGGAAAGGAGAAAATACATTTAAATTTTCTTAAGCCAGATAATGAACTCGAGCAAACAGGAAAAGTGCACTCCATGATAGCTATTGAAAACTCATTGATTAGTTATTGATGTTCCATTTTGTAACTATTTAATTAAGTGAAGTAAGTAATAAACTTTCTAGTGAAATAAAAGTACATGAACATATTTCAAACATGTTCAAGCCCAAACAACATTAACAGCAAAGGATGCCACAGACGATCTCTAAAATCTGCAAATAAATCATACTTCAGGGGAGAGGAGTCAAGATGGCGGAGAAGTAGCAGGCTGAGACTACTTCAGGTAGCAGGAGATCAGCTAGATAGCTATCTAAAGATTGCAAACACCTACAAATCCAACAGGAGGTTAAAGAGAAGAAGAACAGCAATTCTAGAAACAGAAAATCAACCACTTTCTAAAAGGTAGGACTGGCAGAGAAATGAATCCAAAGCAACGGGAAAATGGACTGTGGGGGGAGGGGCCGGCTCCCGGCAAGCGGCAGCGCACAAAATCAGGATTTTTAAAAGTCTGTTCCACTGAGGGACATCACTCCAGAGGAGAAACCTGGGTGAAGCCCACACGGGGTCAGTGTAGCCTCAGGTCCCGCAGGGTCACAGAAGGATCGGGGGTGTCTGAGTGTCACAGAGCTTGCAGGTATTAGAACAGAGAAGCCGGCTACAGAGACAGCTCCCAGCTCGGGGTTACCTTGAACCGGTGGCAGGCTTGGTGAGCTCGGAGTAGGCCGGAGGCCAGGGAGACGGGAGTAATTGGGTGCTGTTCTCTGAGGGCACACTGAGGAGTGAGGCCCCGGACTCTCAGCTCCTCCAGGCTGGAGACCAGGAGACTGCCATTTTCATTCCCGTCCTCTGGAACTCTACGGAAAGTGCT
Organism: Mustela lutreola; assembly: GCF_030435805.1. Taxonomy (NCBI): domain Eukaryota; kingdom Metazoa; phylum Chordata; class Mammalia; order Carnivora; family Mustelidae; genus Mustela; species Mustela lutreola. Next base: position 74,911,540 of record NC_081297.1, on the reverse strand, counting down.
CAGGGAACAAAAGCTTCTGAAAGCAAACCCCAGGGGATTACTCAGCCCGGCCACTGGTAAGGGCGTTGTAATTCCGCCTGGGGCAAAGACACTTGAGAATCACTACAACAGGCCCTTCCCCCAGAAGATCAACAAGAAATGCAGCCAGGACCAAGTTCACCTACCAAGGAGTGCAGTTTCAATACCAAGGAGAGCAGCGGAATTCCAGAGGAGGAGAAAGCAAAGCGCGGAACTCATGGCTTTCTCCCCATGATTCTTTAGTCTTGCAGTTAATTTAATTTTTTTTCTTTTTGAATTTTTGTTCTCTCTTCCTCTGCTAAATTTTATTAACTTTTACCCTTTTCTTTTTTTAACGTTTTTAACTAGTTTATCTAATATATATTTTTTTCTTTTTTATGTTTTTTCTTTATTTGTTTTCTTTTTTATTTGTTTCTTTTCTTTTTTTCTTTCTGAACCTCTTTTTATCCCCTTTCACCCCCTCACGACTTGAGATCTCTTCTGATTTGGTTAAAGCATATTTTCCTAGGGTCTTTGCCACACTTTTAGTATTTTACTTGCTCCTTCATATGCTCTTATCTGGACAAAATGACAAGACGGAAAAATTCAACACAACAAAAAAGAACAAGAGGCAGTACCGAAGGCTAGGGACCTGATCAATACAGACATTGGTAATATGTCAGATCTAGAGTTCAGAATAACGATTCTCAAGGTTCAAGCCGAGCTCGAAAAAGGCATGGAAGATATTAGAGAAACCCTCTCAGGAGATATAAAAGCCCTTTCTGGAGAAATAAAAGAACTAAAATCTAACCAAGTTGAAATCAAAAAAGCTATTAATGAGGTACAATAAAAAATGGAGGCTCTGACTGATAGGATAAATGAGGTAGAAGAAAGAATTACCAATATAGAAAACCAAATGACAGAGAATAAAGAAGCTGAGCAAGAGAGGGACAAACAGCTACTGGACCACAAGGGCAGAATTCGATGGATAAGTGACACCATAAGACGAAACAACATTAGAATAATTGGGATTCCAGAAGAAGAAGAAAGAGAGGGGAGCAGAATATATATTGGAGAGAATTATTGGAGAGAATTTCCCCAATATGGCAAAGGGAACAAGCATCAAAATCCAGGAGGTGCAGAGAACCCCCCTCAAAATCAATAAGAATAGGTCCACACCCCGTCACCTAATAGTAAAATTTACAAGTCTTAGTGACAAAGAGAAAATCCTGAAAGCAGCCTGGGAAAAGAAGTCTGTAAAATACATGGGAAAAATATTAGATTGGCAGCAGACTTATCCACAGAGACCTGGCAGGCCAGAAAGAGTTGACATGATATATTCAGAGCACTAAACGAGAAAAACATGCAGGCAAGAATACTATATCCAGCTAGGCTATCATTGAAAATAGAAGGAGAGATTAAAAGCTTCCAGGACAGGGTGCCTGGGTGGCTCAGTGGGTTTAGCCGCTGCCTTTGGCTCAGGTCATGTTCTCAGGGTCCTGAGATCAAGTCCCACATTGGGCTCTCTGCTCAGCAGGGAGCCTGCTTCCCTCTCTCTTTCTCTTTCTCTCTGCCTGCCTCTCTGTCTACTTGTGATCTCTCTCTCTCAAATAAACAAATACAATCTTTTAAAAAATAAATAAATAAAAGCTTCCAGGACAAACAAAAACTGAAAGAATCTGCAAACACCAAACCAGCTCTACAGGAAATATTGAAAGGGGTCCCCTAAGCAAAGAGAGAGCCTAAAAGTAGTAGATCAGAAAGGAACAGAGAAAATATACAGTAACAGTCACCTTACAGGCAACACAATGGCACTAAATTCATATCTCTCAATAGTTACCCTGAATGTTAATGGGCTAAATGCCCCAATCAAAAGACACAGGGTATCAGAATGGATAAAAAAACAAAACCCATCAATATGCTGCCTACAAAAAACTCATTTTAAACCCGAAGAAACCTCCAGATTTAAAGTGAGGGGGTGGAAAACAATTTACCATGCTAATGGACATCAGAAGAAAGCAGGAGTGGCAATCCTTATATCAGATCAATTAGATTTTAAGCCAAAGACTATAATAAGAGATGAGGAATGAGGAAGGACACTATATCATACTCAAAGGATCTGTCCAACAAGAAGATCTAACAATTTTAAATATCTATACCCCTAATGTGGGAGCATCCAACTATATGAACCAGTTAATAACAAAATCAAAGAAACACATTGACTATAATACAATAATAGGAGGGGACTTTAACATTCCCCTCACTGAAATGGACAGATCATCCAAGCAAAAGATCAACAAGGAAATAAAGGCCTTAAATGACACATTGGACCAGACGGACATCACAGATATATTCAGAACATTTCATCCCAAAGCCACAGAATACACATTCTTCTCTAGTGCACATGGAACATTCTCCAGAATAGATCACATCCTGGGTCCTAAATCAGGTCTCAACCAGTAGCAAAAGATTGGGATCATTCCCTGCATATTTTCAGACCACAAAGCTCTGAAGAGGAAAGAAGCCAAATACATGGAGACTAAACAGCATCCTTCTAAAGAATGAATGGGTCAACCAAGAAATTAAAGAAGAATTGAAAAAATTCATGGGAACAAATAATAATGAAAACACAATGGTTCAAAATCTGTGGGACACAACAAAGGCAGTCCTGAGAGGAAAATATATAGTGGTTAAAGCCTTTCTCAAGAAACAAGAAAGGTCTCAGGTGCACAACCTAACCCTACACCTAAAGGAGCTGGAGAAAGAACAAGAAAGAAACCCTAAGCCCAGCAGGAGAAGAGAAATCATAAAGATCAGAGCAGAAATCAATGAAATAGAAACCAAAAAAACAATAGAACAAATCAACGAAACTAGGAGCTGGTTCTTTGAAAGAATTAATAAACTTGATAAACCCCTGGCCCGACTTATCAAAAAGAAAAGAGAAAGGACCCAAATAAATAAAATCATGAATGAAAGAGGAAAGATCGCAATTAACACCAAAGAAATACAGACAATTATAAGAACATACTATGAACAACTCTACGCCAACAAATTTGACAATCTGGAAGAAATGGATGCATTCCTAGAGATATATAAACTACCACAACTGAACCAGGAAGAAATAGAAAACCTGAACAAACCCATAACCAGTAAGGAGATTGAAACAGTCACCAAAATTCTCCAAACAATCAAAAGCCCAGGGCCAGACGGCTTCCCGGGGGAATTCTACCAAACATTTAAAGAAGAACTAATTCCTATTCTCCTGAAACTGTTCCAAAAAATAGAAATGGAAGGAAAACTTCCAAACTCATTTTATGAGGCCAGCATCACCTTGATCTCCAAACCAGACAAGGATCCCATCAAAAAAGAGAGCTACAGACCAATATCATTAATGAACACAGATGAGAAAAGTCTCACCAAAATACTAGCCAACAGGATTCAACAGTACATTAAAAGGATTATTCACCACGACCAAGTGGGATTTATTCCAGGGCTGCAAGGTTGGTTCAACATCCGCAAATCAGTCAATGTGATACAACACATCAATAAAAGAAAGAACAAGAACCATATGATACTCTCAATAGATGCTGAAAAAGCATTGGACAAAGTACAGCATCCCTTCCTGATCAAAACTCTTCAAAGTGTAGGGATAGAGGGCACATACCTCAATATTATCAAAGCCATCTATGAAAAACCCACCGCAAATATCATTCTCAATGGAGAAAAACTGAAAGCTTTTCCGCTAAGGTCAGGAACACGGTAGGGATGTCCATTATCACCACTGCTATTCAACATAGTACTAGAAGTCCTCGCCTCAGCAATCAGACAACAAAAGGAAATTAAAGGCATCCAAATCAGCAAAGAAGAAGTCAAACTATCACTCTTCGCAGATGATATGATACTATATGTGGAAAACCTGAAAGACTCCACCCCAAAACTGCTAGAACTTGAACAGGAATTCAGTAAAGGGTCAGGATATAAAATCAATGCACAGAAATCAGTTGCATTTCTCTACACCAACAACAAGACAGAAGAAAGAGAAATTAAGGAGTCAATTCCATTTATAGTTGCACCCCAAACTATAAGATACCTAGGAATAAACCTATCCAAAGAGGTAAAGAAGCTATACTCAGAAAACTATAGGTACTCATGAAAGAAATTGAGGAAGACACAAAGAAATGGGAAAATGTTCCATGCTCCTGGATTAGAAGAATAAATATTGTGAAAATGTCTATGCTATCTAAAGCAACCTACACATTTAATGCAATTCCTATCAAAATACCATCCATTTTTTTCAAAGAAATGGAACAAATAATCCTAAAATTTATATGGAACCAGAAAAGACCTCGAATAGCCAAAGGAATATTGAAAAAGAAAGCCAAAGTTGGTGGCATCACAATTCCGGACTTCAAGCTCTATTACAAAGCTGTCATCATCAAGACAGCATGGTACTGGCACAAAAACAGACACATAGATCAATGGAACAGAATAGAGAGCCCAGAAATAGACCCTCGGCTCTATGGTCAACTAATCTTCGACAAAGCAGGAAAGAACATCCAATGGAAAAAAGACAGCCTCTTCAATAAATGGTATTGGGAAAATTGGACAGCCACATGCAGAAAAATGAAATTGGACCATTTCCTTACACCACACATGAAAATGGACTCAAAATGGATGAAGGACCTCAATGTGAGAAAGGAATCCATCAAAATCCTTAAGGAGAACACAGGCAGAAACCTCTTCGACCTCAGCCACAGCAACATCTTCCTAGGAACATCGCCAAAGGCAAGGGAAGCAAGGGCAAAAATGAACTATTGGGATTTTATCAAGATCAAGAGCTTTTGCACAGCAAAGGAAACAGTTAACAAAACCAAAAGACAACTGACAGAATGGGAGAATCTATTTGCCAATGACATATCAGATAAAGGGCTAGTGTCCATAATTTATAAAGAACTTAGCAAACTCAACACCCAAAGAACAAATAATCCGATCAAGAAATGGGCAGAAGACACAAACAGACATTTCTGCAAAGAAGACATCCAGATGGCCAACAGACATATGAAAAAGTGCTCCACATAACTCAGTATCAGGGAAATACAAATCAAAACCACAATGAGATATCACCTCACACCAGTCAGAATGGCTAAAATTAACAAGTCAGGAAATGACAGATGCTGGCGAGGATGCGGAGAAAGAGGAACCCTCCTACACTGTTGGTGGGAATGCAAGCTTGTGCAACCACTCTGGAAAACAACATGGAGGTTCCTCAAAATGTTGAAAATAGAGCTACCCTACGACCCAGCAATTGCACTACTGGGTATTTACCCTAAAGATACAAATGTAGTGATCCAAAGGGGCACCTGCACCCAAATGTTTGTAGCAACAATGTCTACAATAGCCAAACTATGGAAAGAACCTAGATGTCCATCAACAGATGAGTGGAACAAGAAGATGTGGTATATATACACACAATGGAATACTATGCAGCCATCAAAAGAAATGAAATCTTGGGGCACCTGGGTGGCTCGGTGGGTTAATCCTCTGCCTTTAGCTCAGGTCATGATCCCAGGTCCTGGGATCGAGCCCCGAATCAGGCTCTCTGCTCAGTGGGGAGCCAGCTTCCTCCTCTCTCTCTCTCTCTCTCTCTCTCTAGCCTCTCTGCCTACTTGTGATCTCTGTCAAATAAATAAATAAAATGAAAAATTTAAAAAAAAATGAAATCTTGCCATTTGTGATGATGTGGATGGAACTAGAGTGTATCATGCTTAGCGAAATAAGTCAATCAGAGAAAGACAACTATCATATGCTCTCCCTGATATGAGGAAGTGGAGATGCACTATGTGGGGTTAAGAGGGTAGGAGAAGAATAAATGAAACAAGATGGGATTGGGAGGGAGACAAACCATAAGTGACTCTTAATCTCACAAAACAAACTGAGGGTTGCTGGGGAGAGGGGGGTTGGGAGAAAGAGGGTGGGGTTATGGACATTGGGGAGGGTATGTGCTATGGTAAGTGCTGTGAAGTGTGTAAACCTGGCGATTCACAGACCTGTACTCCTGGGGATAAAAATATATTATATATTTAGAGAAAATTAGAAAAAATTAAAAATTTTATTAAAAGATCATACTTCAACCAACGTTCTGTACCTTGTTTGCTTAAAGTATCGCTCCTAAAACTCAAATCAAGATAAAATGTCAATTTAAAAAAATCAAAACTTAATTCTAAACAAACAAAAACAAGCAGTGATCTTTTTAAAAAATATTTTATTTATTTATTTGACACAGAGAGAGATTACAAGTAGGCAGAGCAGCAGGCAGAGAGAGAGAGGGGGAAGCAGGCTCCCTGCTAAGTAGAGAGCTAAACCACTGAGCCACCCAGGTCCCCTGAGCAGTGATCTTTTTCAAGGAAGCTAGGATCTAATTCAGGAAATGAGTCCTAAGTCTTGAGAAGACAGGTAGGCAGAGGCATAGCTAAACCACTGATTCAGATTGGTTTGGGATGGGAAATTACTCAGGAAGGGTATTATCAGGAAAAAATAAAGTGAAGCAAATAGCATAATTTACAGCATAGAAATAATTGAAGACATGAAACTGTTTTTAGTTAGAAGGGAATTAAGAAAAATAAAACAAGATAAAAACAGAGAGATGCAAACCATGAGAGACTTTCAACTATAGAGAGAACAAATTCAGGGTTGCTGGAGGAAAGGGAATGGGGTGCGGGATGGGCTAAATACATGATGGGCATTAAGGAGGGCACCTGTTGGGATGAGCACTGGGCATTATGGAAGTGGTAAATCACTGAATTCTACTCCTGATACCAATACTACACTATATGTTAACTAGCTTGAATTTAAGGGATGGCTGGGTGGCTCTGATGGTTAAGCATCTGCCTTTGGCTCAGGTCATGATCCCAGGGTCCTGGGATTGAGTCCCACAGCAGGCTCCCTGCTCAGCAGGGAGTCTCCTTCTCCCTCTGCCTGCCACTCCCTCTCCTTGTGTTCTTTCTCTCCCTCTCTCTCTAACCAATAAATAAATAAAATCTTTTTTTTTATTTTTAAAAGAAATTTTAAAAATTTAAATAAAATTTTGGAAGAAAAATAGATAAATAAAAATTTTAAAATAAAATAAAATACAGATAATAGCTGTTAAGAAAGGAAGAAAGAAAAAAAGCAAGCAAGCAAACGAGCTACATCTTTTAAGCGTCTGCTTTCAGCTCAGGTCATGATCCCCGGGTCCTGGGAGGGATTCCCATATCAGGCTCCCGGCTCAGCAGGAAGTCTGCTTCTCCCTCTACACTTCCCCCCTGCTTGTGATCTCTCTCACACACATGCCCTCTCTCTCAAAATAAATAACAAATAAATAAATAAGCAAATAAATAAATAAAATCTTTTTTTTTTTAAAGATGAAATACTGAAATTATAGCTGTTAGGAAGAGACAGGCAGAAGGAGGGCGGGGTGGGGGAACAGAAGCAAGGGCAGGTACACTGCATTTATATTCTTCCATAGAGCAAGAGTCAAGATACAAACCATGACAGATGGAATGATAAGAAGTATGTGATTTAAAGTTAACAAAACTAACCAATATAAGAGCTAAAAATAAGCTAACCCTGAAACACCAAGCAGAAGAGAGAAAGAGTGAAGATGTAATATAAGTGATCTACAGTTTTATTTTTGTACTATGGAAAAATCAATAGACTAGTTCAAAAAATAGAAGTATTTTCAGTTAAGGAAGAAATCACTAGAAATGTAAAGAATAGAGGGTCTGGGGTTTGTTTGTGTTTTAATGTTGACCACAGCGATGGGAATGGAGACGAGGAATGGCCAGGAAACTTATTTATTACCATAAGGATTCTGAATTATTTGATTTTCACAGTGTGTATGTCTTTATTTTTAAAAATATGCAGAATATGGAATTAAAATCTTGGACGTATTTCCAACCTAAAAACAAAAAATCTTCTGAGGTAAAGGTTAATTTTTAAGCTACATTTTTTTTTTAAATTTTTTATTTTTTATAAACATATATTTTTTATATACATATATTTTTATCCCCAGGTCTGTGAATCACCAGGTTTACACACTTCACAGCACTCACCAAATCACATACCCTCCCCAATGTCCATAATCCCACCCCCTTCTCCCAAGCCCCCTCCCCCCGGCAACCCTCAGTTTGTTTTGTGAGATTAAGAGTCACTTATGGTTTGTCTCCCTCCCAATCCCATCTTGTTTCATTTATTCTTCTTCTACCCACTTAAGCCTCCATGTTGCATCACCACTTCCTCATATCAGGGAGATCATATGATAGTTGTCTTTCTCTGCTTGACTTATTTCGCTAAGCATGATACGCTCTAGTTCCATCCATGTTGTTGCAAATGGCAAGATTTCATTTCTTTTGATGGCTGCATAGTATTCCATTGTGTATATATACCACATCTTCTTGATCCATTCATCTGTTGATGGACATCTAGGTTCTTTCCATAGTTTGGCTATTGTGGACATTGCTGCTATAAACATTCGGGTGCATGTGTCCCTTTGGATCACTACAATTGTATCTTTAGGGTAAATACCCAATAGTGCAATTGCTGGGTCATAGGGCAGTTCTATTTTCAACATTTTGAGGAACCTCCATGCTGTTTTCCAGAGTGGCTGCACCAGCTTGCATTTCCACCAACAGTGTAGGAGGGTTCCCCTTTCTCCGCATCCTCGCCAGCATCTGTCATTTCCTGACTTGTTGATTTTAGCCATTCTGACTGGTGTGAGGTGATATCTCATTGTGGTTTTGATTTGTATTTCCCTGATGCCGAGTGATATGGAGCACTTTTTCATGTGTCTGTTCGCCATCTGGATGTCTTCTTTGCAGAAATGTCTGTTCATGTCTTCTGCCCATTTCTTGATTGGATTATTTGTTCTTTGGGTGTTGAGTTTGCTAAGTTCTTTATAGATTCTGGACACTAGTCCTTTATCTGATATGTCATTTGCAAATATCTTCTCCCATTCTGTCAGTTGTCTTTTGATTTTGTTAACTGTTTCCTTTGCTGTGCAAAAGCTTTTGATCTTGATGAAATCCCAGTAGTTCATTTTTTCCCTTGCTTCCCTTGCCTTTTGCGTTGTTCCTAGGAAGATGTTGCTGCGGCAGAGGTCGAAGAGGTTGCTGCCCGTGTTCTCCTCAAGGATTTTGATGGATTCCTTTCGTACATTGAGGTCCTTCATCCATTTTGAGTCTATTTTTGTGTGTGGTGTAAGGAAATGGTCCAATTTCATTTTTCTGCATGTGGCTGTCCAATTTTCCCAGCACCATTTATTGAAAAGGCTGTCTTTTTTCCATTGGACATTCTTTCCTGCTTTGTCGAAGATTAGTTGACCATAGAGTTGAGGGTCTATTTCTGGGCTCTCTATTCTGTTCCATTGATCTATGTGTCTGTTTTTGTGCCAGTACCATGCTGTCTTGATGATGACAGCTTTGTAATAGAGCTTGAAGTCCGGAATTGTGATGCCACCAACGTTGGCTTTCTTTTTCAATATCCCTTTGGCTATTCGAGGTCTTTTCTGGTTCCATATAAATTTTAGCATTATTTGTTCCATTTCTTTGAAAAAAATGGATGGTATTTTGATAGGAATTGCATTAAATGTGTAGATTGCTTTAGGTAGCATAGACATTTTCACAATATTTATTCTTCCAATCCAGGAGCATGGAACATTTTTCCATTTCTTTGTGTCTTCCTCAATTTCTTTCATGAGTACTTTATAGTTTTCTGAGTATAGATTCTGTGTCTCTTTGGTTAGGTTTATTCCTAGGTATCTTATGGTTTTGGATGCAATTGTAAATGGGATTGACTCCTTAATATCTCTTTCTTCTGTCTTGCTGTTGGTGTAGAGAAATGCAACTGATTTCTGTGCATTGATTTTATATCCTGACACTTTACTGAATTCCTGTATAAGTTCTAGCAGTTTTGGAGTGGAGTCTTTTGGGTTTTCCACATATAGTATCATATCATCTGCGAAGAGTGATAATTTGACTTCTTCTTTGCCGATTTGGATGCCTTTAATTTCCTTTTGTTGTCTGATTGCTGAGGCTAGGACCTCTAGTACGATGTTGAATAGCAGTGGTGATAATGGACATCCCTGCCGTGTTCCTGACCTTAGCGGAAAAGCTTTCAGTTTTTCTCCATTGAGAATGATATTTGCGGTGGGTTTTTCATAGATGGCTTTGATGATATTGAGGTATGTGCCCTCTATCCCTACACTTTGAAGAGTTTTGATCAGGAAGGGATGTTGTACTTTGTCAAATGCTTTTTCAGCATCTATTGAGAGTATCATATGGTTCTTGTTCTTTCTTTTATTGATGTGTTGTATCACATTGACTGATTTGCGGATGTTGAACCAACCTTGCAGCCCTGGAATAAATCCCACTTGGTCGTGGTGAATAATCTTTTTAATGTACTGTTGAATCCTATTGGCTAGTATTTTGTTGAGTATTTTCGCATCTGTGTTCATCAAGGATATCGGTCTATAGCTCTCTTTTTTGGTGGGATCCTTGTCTGGTTTTGGGATCAAGGTGATGCTGGCCTCATAAAATGAGTTTGGAAGTTTTCCTTCCATTTCTATTTTTTGGAACAGTTTCAGGAGAATAGGAATTAGTTCTTCTTTAAATGTTTGGTAGAATTCCCCCGGGAAGCCGTCTGGCCCTGGGCTTTTGTTTGTTTGGAGATTTTTAATGACTGTTTCAATCTCCTTACTGGTTATGGGTCTGTTCAGGCTTTCTATTTCTTCATGGTTCAGTTGTGCTAGTTTATATGTTTCTAGGAATGCATCCATTTCTTCCAGATTGTCAAATTTATTGCCGTAGAGTTGCTCATAGTATGTTCTTATAATAGTTTGTATTTCCTTGGTGTTAGTTGTGATCTCTCCTCTTTCATTCATGATTTTATTTATTTGGGTCTTTTCTCTTTTCTTTTTGATAAGTCGGGCCAGGGGTTTATCAATTTTATTAATTCTTTCAAAGAACCAGCTCCTAGTTTCGTTGATTTGTTCTATTGTTTTTTTGGTTTCTATTTCATTGATTTCTGCTCTGATCTTTATGATTTCTCTTCTCCTGCTGGGCTTAGGGTTTCTTTCTTGTTCTTTCTCCAGCTCCTTTAGGTGTAGGGTTAGGTTGTGTACCTGAGACCTTTCTTGTTTCTTGAGAAAGGCTTGTACCGCTATATATTTTCCTCTCAGGACTGCCTTTGTTGTGTCCCACAGATTTTGAACCGTTGTATTTTCATTATCATTTGTTTCCATGATTTTTTTCAATTCTTCTTTAATTTCCCGGTTGACCCATTCATTCTTTAGAAGAATACTGTTTAGTCTCCATGTATTTGGGTTCTTTCCAAACTTCCTTTTGTGGTTGAGTTCTAGCTTTAGAGCATTGTGGTCTGAAAATATGCAGGGAATGATCCCAATCTTTTGATACCGGTTGAGTCCTGATTTAGGACCGAGGATGTGATCTATTCTGGAGAAAGTTCCATGTGCACTAGAGAAGAATGTGTATTCTGTTGCTTTGGGATGAAATATTCTGAATATATCTGTGATGTCCATCTGGTCCAGTGTGTCATTTAAGGCCTTTATTTCCTTGCTGATCTTTTGCTTGGATGACCTGTCCATTTCAGTGAGGGGAATGTTAAAGTCCCCTACTATTATTGTATTGTTGTTTATGTGTTTCTTTGATTTTGTTATTAATTGGTTTATATAGTTGGCTGCTCCCACGTTGGGGGCATAGATATTTAAAATTGTTAAATCTTCTTGTTGGACAGACCCTTTGAGTATGATATAGTGTCCTTCCTCATCTCTTATTACAGTCTTTGGCTTAAAATCTAATTGATCTGATATAAGGATTGCCACTCCTGCTTTCTTCTGATGTCCATTAGCATGGTAAATTCTTTTCCACCCCCTCACTTTAAATCTGGAGGTGTCTTCGGGCTTAAAATGTGTTTCTTGGAGGCAACATATAGATGGGTTTTGTTTTTTTATCCATTCTGATACCCTGTGTCTTTTGACAGGGGCATTTAGCCCATTCACATTCAGGGTAACTATTGAGAGATATGAATTTAGTGCCATTGTATTGCCTGTAAGGTGACTGTTACTGTATATGGTCTCTGTTCCTTTCTGATCTACCACTTGTAGGCTCTCTCTTTGCTTAAAGGACCCCTTTCAATATTTCCTGTAGAGCTGGTTTGGTATTTGCAAATTCTTTCAGTTGTTGTTTGTCCTGGAAGCTTTTAATCTCTCCTTCTATTTTCAATGATAGCCTAGCTGGATATAGTATTCTTGGCTGCATGTTTTTCTCGTTTAGTGCTCTGAAAATATCATGCCAGCTCTTTCTGGCCTGCCAGGTCTCTGTGGATAAGTCAGCTGCCAATCTAATATTTTTACCATTGTATGTTACAGACTTCTTTTCCCGGGCTGCTTTCAGGATTTTCTCTTTGTCATTGAGACTTGTAAATTTTACTATTATGTGACGGGGTGTGGGCCTATTCTTATTGATTTTGAGGGGCATTCTCTGAACCTCCTGAATTTTGATGCTTGTTCCCTTTGCCATATTGGGGAAATTCTCCCCAATAATTCTCTCCAGTATACCTTCTGCTCCCCTCTCACTTTCTTCTTCTTCTGGAATCCCAATTATTCTAATGTTGTTTCGTCTTATGGTGTCACTTATTTCTCGAATTCTCCCCTCGTGGTCCAGTAGCTGTTTGTCCCTCTTTTGATCAGCTTCTTTATTCTCTGTCATTTGGTCTTCTATATCACTAATTCTTTCTTCTGCCTCATTTATCCTAGTAGTGAGAGCCTCCATTTTTGATTGCACCTCATTAATAGCTTTTTTGATTTCAACTTGGTTAGATTTTAGTTCTTTTATTTCTCCAGAAAGGGCTTTTATATCTCTCGAGAGGGTTTCTCTAATATCTTCCATGCCTTTTTCGAGCCCGGCTAGAACCTTGAGAATTGTCATTCTGAACTCTAGATCTGACATATTACCGATGTCTGTATTGATTAGGTCCCTAGCCTTCAGTACTGCCTCTTGTTCTTTTTTTTGTGGTGAATTTTTACGTCTTGTCATTTTGTCCAGATAAGAGTAAATGAAGGGGCAAGTAAAATACTAAAAGGGTGGCAACAACCCCAGGAAAATATGCTTTAGCCAAATTAGAAGAGATCCAAAATCGTGAGTGGGGAGAAAGGGGATAAAAAGAGGTTCAAAAAGGAAGAAAGAAAAAAGAAAAAAAAAAAAAAAAAAAAAAGAAAAGAAAAGAAAAGAATTTTTTTTTTTAAAAAAGAAAACACCTAAGAAAAATGTAAAAAAATATATATATATATTAGATAAACTAGTAAAAAATCGTTAAAAAAGAAAAAGGTAACAGTTAAAAAAAAAAAAAATTTTACCCGAAGGTGAGAAAAAAAAAAAAAAATGAAAAAGAAAAAATTAAATTAACTGCAAGACTAAAAAAAATCACAGGAAAAAAGCCATGAGTTCCGTGCTTGGCTTTCTCCTCCTCTGGAATTCTGCTGCTCTCCTTGGTATTGAAACCGCACTCCTTGTTAGGTGAACTTGGTCTCGGCTGGATTTCTTGTTGATCTTCTGGGGGAGGGGCCTGTTGTAGTGATTCTCAAGTGTCTTTGCCCCAGGCGGAATTACACCGCCCTTACCCGGGGCCGGGGTGAGTAATCCGCTCGGGTTTGCTTTCAGGAGCTTTTGTTCCCTGAGCGCTTTCCGTAGAGTTCCGGAGGACGGGAATACAAATGGCGGCCTCCTGGTCTCCGGCCCGGAGGAGCCGAGAGCCCAGGGCTCCACTCCTCAGTGCGCCCTCAGAGAACAGCGCCCAGTTACTCCCGTCTGCCTGACCTCCGGCCGCGCTCCGAGCTCACCGAGCCTGCGACCGGTTCAAGGTAACACCGAGCTGCGAGCTTACTGTCGGCTCTGTCTCTGTAGCCGGCTTTCCCGTTCCAATACCCGCAAGCTCTGCGACACTCAGACACCCCCGATCCTTCTGTGACCCTGCGGGACCTGAGGCCACGCTGACCCCGCGTGGGCTTCGCCCCGGTTTAGCCTCTGGAGCGATGTCCCTCAGCGGAACAGACTTTTAAAAGTCCTGATTTTGTGCGCGGTTGCTCCGCCGCTTGCCGGGAGCCGGCCCCTCCCCCCGGGGTCTATCTTCCCGTCGCTTTGGATTCACTTCTCCGCCGGTCCTACCTTTCAGAAAGTGGTTGTTTTTCTGTTTCCAGAATTGCTGTTCTTCTCTTCGATCTGCCGATGGATTTTCAGGTGTTTGCAATCTTTAGATAAGCTATCTAGCTGATCTCCGGCTAGCTGAAGCAGTCTCAGCTTGCTACTTCTCCGCCATCTTGACTCCTCCCTAAGCTACATTTTTATCCGAGATAGAATCTTCATTGATTGGTTTCAAAAGGCTTCTCAGTGGCTAGAATTTAATTTACTCTTAAGTGTTATAGAGACTACACTTTCTAGACTGGCTTTATAAAGCAAGAAGGCATAATAATACTCATCTTCATAGTCATTTCAAAGTATCAGCCCCTTCAAAGAGTGAGGCTTTGCGCCAAAGTCCTCACACTAAAGCCTTAAAAAGTAACAATGCGGGATGCCTGGGTGGCTCAGTGGGTTAAAGTCTCTGCCTTGGGCTCAGGTCATGATCCCAGGGTTCTGGGATCGAGCCCCGCATCGGGCTTTCTGCTCAGCAGGGAGCTTGCTTCCTCCTATCTCTCTACCTGCTTCTCTGCCTACTTGTGATCTCTGTCTGTCAAATAAACAAATAAAATCTTTTTTAAAAAAAAAAAGTAACAATGCCAGAGAATTTGAGCAATTACTAAAAGAGGAACACAATTGAGATGAATACTTAAATATATACAAATTCTAGCTCAAAATTGTGAAGTTGTTTCCTTACTGGGTTCTTTTTGTTTTGTTTTGAATAATTTTTTCATAAGAAAAGTTCAGTTTCTGAGAAATAGGGTGCACGGGTCCAAAATATTTCTGTGACAGATTAGAAAGGATAAGAGAAAGTAAGTCTACATGTAAGAATATGGCTTTGCATGAAGTTTGGTCCCAAACAAAACCATTACACTTAACCTACAGTGCTGCCATAAAATACAACTAAGTAGAAAAACCTTATCTGTATGTGTTACATGACACATATAATCTAACACTGTAAGTGTAATATTAAGAATTGAGAGATTGAAATTTTCCCATTAAATGTAGTTTTTTAATGTTTTAACTAAAAAAGAGATTTTGGTTTCTTGTAATGGGAAATCAAAATCTTTTTTTTTTCTTATTCAGAATCAGCTACACGTACAAATACAAACTTCTCAATGCACATTTTTCAAAGACTAATTTCTGTGTCCTTAACATGACAAATGCTTTGTTTAAGAGTCTTGATTAGTAAGAAAAGCACCAGGCTAGAAATCAGAAGGGCTCTTCACTCCTGTCCATCACCAGTCCTGTGGATTTACTTCCATCACTTAACCTTTCTAAACTGCAGTTCCAACTTCTGAAAATAAGTTTAACATCTGTTTTTCTCTACCTCCCAAAATTCTTCTCAGGATGAAACGACGTTTGCCTAAGTGCTTTGAAAATAATAAAATGCATTGTAAACAGTGTAAATGTTGTTATGATATCTAAGAGCTTACTTAGATTATATATGCATTTTTCCCAACAGGTGAAGAACAGACCATTTAAAAGAGAATATCAAGCAGGAAAAAATAATTACCCAGAGGTCTTTGCCAAGCGTTGATTAAAACAGGCATTTGAGAAATCTATTATGAAAAATTCAACACTTGTAAATCCTGGGTGATCTTCATTATAATATTAAAGCATCGGGCGCCTGGGTGGCTCAGTGGTTAAGCCGCTGCCTTCGGCTCAGGTCATGATCTCAGGGTCCTGGGATCGAGTCCCGCATCGGGCTCTCTGCTCAGCAGGGAGCCTGCTTCCTCCTCTCTCTCTCTCTGCCTGCCTCTCTGCCTACTTGTGATTTCTCTCTGTCAAATAAATAAATAAAAATCTTTAAAAAATAAAAATAAAAAAAAATAAAAAAATAAAAAAAATAAAAAAATAAAATAATAAAAAAAAAAAAAATAATAATAATAATATTAAAGCATCAACTTTCCATCACACAAGAGACAAAAGAAAACCAGTGTGTATTCCTAGAGGCTAGCTATCCTCCTCTCTTGTCAGGTGTGAAGGAACAAAAGTCCTGTCACAATCAGGCTACCAGAGAGGTAGTGACAGATGAGATGTTCACTCAGTCCAACTTTCTCTGACAAATGGGCCGTCAAAATCTCACCATGGAAATTGTTTCTTGTCCATTGGATTCCGTGCTAGGATATGAAAATTTTAACATAACAAGTCTTAAAATAGAATGCGGTAGCTTAGGCTGTGGAATGGGCAATCTACTTAGAAACTAATCAGGTTATTACTCCATTTCTTTGCATGCTTACTCTAAAAATTTAAACATGCAAATATGACTTATCGATATTCAAATTTATGCAGTTTTCACTGACCTCTGAACAAAGATCTTTAATTCTGATGACTCCCTCTCCGCACATATGCTATTTTGTTAAGTACTTTGATTTTACTTTGTTTACTTTAATTGATAAGACATGATTGCTATTTTCTTACACAATGATTATTTAGAATTATTTAGAATTATTGATATTTTATTATCATTCCTTCTTGCTATTCAGAACTTTCATCTAGGATCATCTTCCTGCTTCCTAAAGAAAGACTACAGAACTTTTCTTATTGAGGCAAACTCTGCATTTTTTTTTAAATAAACATATAACGTATTTTTATCCCCAGGGGTACAGGTCTGTGAATCACCAGGTTTACACACTTCACAGCACTCACCATAGCACATACCCTCCCCAAAAATGTCCACAACCCCAGCCCCCTCTCCCAACCCCCTCCCCCCAGCAACCCTCAGTTTGTTTTGTGAGATTAAGAGTCTCTTATGGCTTCTCTCCCTCCCATTCCCATCTTGTTTCATTTGTTACTTTCCTACCCCTCAAACCCCCCATGTTGCATCTCCACTTCCTCATATCAGGGAGATCATATGATAATTTTGTCTTTCTCCAATTGACTTATTTCACTAAGCATAATACCCTCTAATTCCATCCATGTCGTCACAAATGGCAAGATTTCATTTCTTTTGATGGCTGCATAGTATTCCAGTGTGTGTGTGTGTGTGTGTGTATATATATATATATATATATATATATATATATATATATATATATATATACCACCTCTTCTTTATCCATTCATCTGTTGATGGACATCTAGGTTCTTTCCATAGTTTGGCTATTGTGGACATTGCTGCTATAAACATTCGGGTGCACATGCCCCTTCGGATCACTACCTTTGTATCTTTAGGGTAAATACCCAGTAGTGCAATTGCTGGATCATAGGGTAGCTCTATTTTCAACTTTTTGAGGAATCCCCATGCCGTTTTCCAGAGTGGTTGCACCAGCTTGCATTCCCACCAACAGTGTGGGAGGGCTCCCCTTTCTCCACACCCTTGCCAGCATCTGTCATTTCCTGACTTGTCAATTTTAGCCATTCTGACTGGTGTGAGGTGATATCTCATTGTGGTATTTATTTGTATTTCCCTGATGCCAAAAACTCTGCTTTTGGTTTTTGTTTTCTGGTTACCTTACTTTTGAAATGTATTTTCATTGGGAACAGAATTCTAGATGATGGTTATTTCCTCTTAGCTCATTGTAATGACCACTGCACTGTCTTCTGGTTCCTGTTGTTGCCAATGGAAAGCCAGCTCTCAGTCTAATTATATTTATAGTACTTTGAAGGCAGTCTGTTTTTTTCTCTCTGGTTGCTTTTAAAGTTTGCTTAGTTTTTGGCATTCTGCAGTTTCATCATAATGTATCTAGGTGAGAATTTTGTGATTTTTTTCTTTTTTTTGCCTTGCTTGGGGATAAGTGGGTTTGCTATCTTCCATAAATTCTGAAGAATTCTCGTCCATTATCTTTCAAATAATGCATCTTCCCTCTTATCCCTCTTCTCTTCTTCTGAAGCATAATTTAATATACGTTGGACGAGCCCACTCCATCCTCCATTCCCCTTTTCCCCCCCTTTGCTCCCTCCCTGGTATGGACTCCCCTCCCCTCTTTTCACCCTCCATACACTTTAAGTTCCTGTTCACACTCTCCATTCCTTTGCCGCTTTGTGTCACAGTCTGGGTATCTGGTACAGGTCTATTCTCCACTTCTGTAATTTCGATCTTCACATGGGACTCCTATGCTATTTAATATGTCTTCTTTTCTAGAAGTTCATTTTCATTCAAATCTTCATAGATTTGAAATTGCCTTTTGCTTCATACTCATATTTTTGACTCCCTTCTCTTATTTCTTCAAATGTATCAAATATGATTCTAGTTTCTGAAGTCTTGGTCAATTTGACTCTTCAGTCTTTTTCTTTTTCTCATTCATAGCATCTTGTTTCCTTGCATGCTATGTGATGTTTTTTCCGTAACCTTGTATTTCTTGAAAGTTTTTATTGCCAATGAGAATTAGTTGAGGCCTGATTTAAAGCTGGAATTTCTTCAGGGGTGCTTGAGTGGCTCTGTCAGCTAAGCATTGGACTCTTGATTTTGGCTCAGGTAATGATCTCAAGGTTGTGAGATTGAGCTCCACATTGGGCTCCAGCATGAAACCTGCTGAAGATTCTCTAATTCCCTCCTCCTCTGTCCCTCCCCTCTCCCCAAATATTTGGAATTTCTTCAGAGAAGATATATATTTGCTTCTGCTAGGTGACTGGCAGGCTCTACCAAACACAAACTCTAGTTTTAAGGTATTCTTTTTTCTTTTCTTTTCTTTCTTTCTTTTTTTTTTTTTTTTTTTTTGAGATTTTCTTCATTTATTTATTTGAGAGAGAGAAAGTATGCCCAAGTTGGGGGAGGGGCAGAGGGAGAGAATCCCAAGCAGACTCCAGTACTGAGCCAAATCCATCACAGGGCTTGATCTCATGACCCTGAGATCATGACCTGAACCAAAATCAAGATTCAGACACTTAATTGACTGAGCACCCCAAGTTTTAAGGTATTCTTAATGTTTTTTAACCCCTCAAATAGTGTGAAATGTTTGCAGCAAACCCAACTAGAAGGAGTTATAATTATGCATTCTCAGAGGTAATTTTTCCCCATTTATCTTAGTGTCAAGTTTCAAAACAGGTCTTTTTGCTTTCAGTTACTTGGGGATTGGGGTCAGCAGACTTAATTCCTGTCCAGTTTTATACAAGGCATGTAGTCATTTCAAGTCCTACATGTGCAAGGGAGTCTTGAATACTGAACCTCCGTAAGTGGGTGAATTTACATCTTTGTTTCCTTTCCTTCATGACCACCAGCCTAAGTGAAGTTAAACTCCACCTAGTTTCAGAAAATGCTCCAAGGTAAAAGTCAGCTTTACAACTATGTTCACTCCTCTAGGTTTTCACCTTCTCCAATACTCATTACACAAAAATGATACATGGAACTCTAATGCATAAAACTGATTATATGGATTCCTAATAACAATATATCATTACTTCAATAATGAGATATGTAATGATTGTTTTCCAATATATACAAATAGCCACTCATGACATTGTACACCTGAAACTATTATGATGTTATATCAATTGTATCTCCTTGAGAACAAAGATTGGTCTTGTTTTGTTTTCTGCCCTATTTCCAGGATCTGGAAAAATTCGTGTTATGTGATAGACTCTTAATATATATATGATGAATAATGAATTCATGAATAATGAGCCCACTCCACTTTGTGGCTATTGCCTACCTAATGTTCTTCCTGCTTAATATCTGGGTCCTCATTTGGAAGGGAGAATCTGGGGACAAAAGTGTGTCCAGTAAAAGCACTTAGCTCCCCAATCATCTTTGTACCAAGTGAAAGCCTGCTGAGAGTTTAGCTGAGCTATCTCATGGTATTGCTGCCTCGACATCCATCTTATATGGCTAAGCGGGCTGCAGAGACCTTCCACGGACACCAGCCCCAGCTGCAAGTGCACACCCTAGACAGCACGCAGATTCATGGGCAAATACACATTCCTGACACGACTTCCCAAAGGCTTTGTGATCACAGTGTCCCCTACCTTCCAGGGCCTGTTTACTTTATGCTCTCCTTGGATAAGACCTTCTATGGGTCTCATCAAAACCACACTCTTCTGGTCTGAACTGGCCAATTTGGCCTTGGCCTGGAAACCCAAAAGCACTCCAACCCCAGATTCTAAGAAAGGCAGTGACCCAGATCTTGCCCATCTCTCCCTTTTCTATACTCTGCTGTGACCTGCTACATGGCCTCTTGAGGTATGCCAGGTACTTCTTCCAGGCCCTGTGAGTAACAAACTTCCCTATTTCAATTTCTCTTATGATGTGTTGTTGAACCATGGCTCCACCTCTGACACCTTGTGCTCCACTTAACAAATGTTAATTAACAAAGCCATAACAAAACCGAGTGACACTGTCACAGCAAAAAGTTATAAATGGAAGTTACTCAGTGGTGCTTACAGGAAAACTTTTTCTTTTTAAAGATTTTATTTATTTATTTATTTGACAGGCAGAGATCTCAAGGAGGCAGAGAGGCAGGCAGAGAGAGAGAGAGGGAAGCAGGCTCCCTGCTAAGCAGAGAACCCGATGAGGGACTCGATCCCAGGACCCCGAGATCATGACCCGAGCTGAAGGCAGCAGCTTAACCCATTGAGCCACCCAGGTGCCCCAGGAAAACTTTTTAAAGACATCCACTCATCAGTATGTTTTACCATTTGCTCTTCTTCTCTCTTCCTGGACACAGGGCCTGGAGATGGACCAACCAGCCATCTTGTGTTTATAAGGCAATAAACATAGTAACAGAACACTTTGCATTAAAAATATTGGCATAAACACATGGAGAGAGCTTGGGTCTCTGATGTTATTGTTTAACCACCAAATCAACCCCGGACCACCCATCTTAGGACCTCCTGCTTTGTGAGACGAGGTCTAATGCTTAGAGAAGGATGAGACACTCTGAACAGAAACTGTCAAGCTAGAATCAAAAGACCTAAATTATTATACCCATAACAGCAGCAGAATCATTTAAAACACAGTGAGAGTGACGCCAAATATATCTTGGAATTATATTTATATTTTATTTCTACCATAATGAGACTAACGTACATATTATATGGAAATTAAATGCATATAGAAATTCAGGCAATTACATCTTCTTAGACGACTTTGCTGTTTTCACAAAATTGTACTGTTTTCTTAAACAGATGATCCACACAGATGGTCAAAATGCAGAAGGTATACAAGACTTCCCAGTAAAATGTAATTCTCCCTGCCTGGCATGTCACCCTCCAGAATCGACCAGTGTTACCAGTTTCCTGAGCATCCTTCTCCAGAGGTAATCCCTGAATTTACAGACATGTACATGAAAGGGTTTCAAGAAGAGAAGAGTAAAAGTGCCAGTGCTGCTGCAGGAGAGTAAGTTGATAATGGCAAAGCACGCATTAGCTTTGGAGACATGAAAGCTGCCAGTGACCCCAACAAGAGGTGTTTCCAGAGAGTGTGAAAGGCAGACAGCAGATCAGTGCAAGTGCTAGAAAAAGGACAGAGCAGGTTTTCTAAACTCTTGGATTGAGTAATTAATTGATAACCTACATTTACTGAGTGTGTTTCAATTATATTTTTAATAGCAACTTGTCATCATGAAATTAAATAATTAGTAATTCATTTTCAGAAAGTTCATCAAGCTTTTCCACATGGGGCAAATCAAGAAATTACTCTTAGGATGTCAATGAGCTTATGAGAAAAATAATTAACGTTCAAGGGATTAAAAAATTAAGACAGACATTTCTAACCAGTAATAATTAACCTATTTGTAAGTATATTAAGAGACTATTAAATAGTAGTACTCACTAGTCCTTCTTCACTGGACTTTTTTGTTTCTTATTCCATATGTTTTTTCACTATCCAAATCACTCTTGTGGTTTCAGCTACCTCTTCTCCTCTGAAACCGTCAAAGCTATACCTCCAATCTCTCTTCTATGAAATGGGTCTTCATTAAGAACTGTCTGGTAGGGCGCCTGGGTGGCTCAGTGGGTTAAGCCGCTGCCTTCGGCTCAGGTCATGATCTCAGGGTCCTGGGATCGAGGCCCACATCGGGCTCTCTGCTCAGCGGGGAGCCTGCTTCCCTCTCTCTCTCTCTGCCTGCCTCTCTGTCTACTTGTGATCTCTCTCTGTCAAAAAAAAAAAAAAAAAAAAAAAAAACTGTCTGGTAGACATTGTTATTTTGTCCCATATTTATTAGATGCCTATAAATTCAACACGCACACCCCTGAACTTGTTTCCCCTCTAACCTGGTGTCTCATCCCTACTTCATAGCTTGATGACTTCCACAGCCGTCCATCCAGCTGCCCGGAAACCCGGAAGCTGGCTTTGACTCATCCTTTTTCTTTACTCCTCTCATCCATAAGCCATTACCAAAATGCGTTGACTCTACCTCCTGAATATTTCTCAAGTAAGTCTTGTGTAAATACAGAGCACTCTACCCTCCTTGATAACTAGACTATGGACTTCATTTCTGACCCGGATAGCAAAAATCACGTCCATTATTGGACTTTTAAAAATCGTTCTTAATACTGATGCCTGAATAACTTTTCTAGGACAGGCCCGATCATCCACTTGTATTCTCAAAAGGCTTCATCGCTGCCTGCATGGCGGGACAGCCGCTCCACATCTGGCCCTTCCACGCGAGTTTATCTCCTACTGCTTCACATTTGGACACGCCCACTATCTCATTCCTCCTCATCTTTTCATCAGCTTGGCATGCGGCCCTCTACTCTTGCTGCACTGCTGGTGAAATATTTTGAAAATAATCCCTAGAAGTACCAATACTTTTCTCAGGGAAAATATACAGATTTGACAGCATAATGTACATGATAAGAGCTCTGTAAATGCAAATGCCATGAAAATACATTTGATTCTTTTTTTTTTAAGATTTTATTTATTTATTTGACAGAGATCACAAGTAGGCAGAGAGGCAGGCAGAGAGAGAGAGGAGGAAGCAGGCTTCCCACTGAGCAGAGAGCCCAACGATGGGGCTCCATCCCAGGACCCTGGGATCATGACCTGAGCAGAAGGCAGAGGCCTTAACCCACTGAGCCACCCAGGAGCCCTAAATTTGATTATTTTCACTAAAAGCTTTGATGAGAGTGTTAAATCAGCATTGTCCGTAGTTAAGCATTTACTGGTCAGTTCCTTTAAAAAACAGTTTACTCTTTGGGACACAGGTCCTGTCTTTCACAGCATGATTGATGTAAACAACCAACAGTTCTCCCATCCAAGTACTAACCAGGCCCAACCCTGCTTAGGTTCCCAGATCAGATGAAATTGGGCACATTCAGGGCGGTATGGCCGTAGACTAAAACCAACAGTTCAAATCCCCTTAGCTCCTAAAGATGAGAGTCAGCATTAATCCCAGACATGTGAAACTGGTTGTACCCGGCCCCTACCAGAGGCCTGATCTCAGCTCCAGGATGTCAGAACTGATAAGCTTTTTCAAAACAAAGTGGATTGCAAAAGGATTCTGTGGCAATTCAACCAAGAAAATATTTTTTAGAGCTTCAGGGAATTCTAACACTTACTCACCAAAGTCTTTAGAGATCTGTCAGCGGCTAAGACTTGTAAAACTTCCCTCTCTATTTTGGGGGCAATGGTGGTGTGGGCAGGGGGACATTAATAGTACAAAGGGTGTGTATTCATTTGCACACATTTTTTGTATCATTAATAGCCCCACACACAGACTGCATTTACACTGTCCCCTGAATTCCTTTTAAAGACCTCTAAGACAGCTTTAAGGAGCCGGAAAACCAAGTAGATTTGAGCCACGGTTGTTCAAGGTTTGCTCAGAAAAGACCAGAAGAAGCAGCTGAAACATTTGCAGAGGTGACTTTCTTTTGCTCTAAGATATAATATAATCCAAATGGCCTGTGGGTATTTATTCCTTAATACAGAATGTTACTTCTTTAAAATTATTTTGTGGTTATTTCAGAACCCAAACATATTTTTAGTCTATTTGGATATGCTGATCATAGGAAGAAGTAAAATATAATTACAGAAATAGACCTCTTCTAAAGTGAGTATCAAGTATAAAAAGTGAATTTAGCCATAATATCTCTGCATTCATTTTAAGCATGAAATGAAAATAAATTTAAACTGCTCTAAAAGATAAAGCCCTATCACTGCCGCATCAAAATATAGAATTTGCTTCTTCTTTGATGCTTTTGCTCTTCCCCAAAGGCATGTTTAATCTATTCCATAATTCTGAGGATCTTAAGCAAATCTAGTTTTGAACGTGAGAAATCACTGATTTTTATAAAATACTTTGTGGACATAACCTTAACTAGCTCCTCTTTTTTTTTTTTTTTAATTTTTTAATTAACATATAATGTATTATTAGGTCCAGGGGTACAGGTCTGTGAATGGCCAGTTTTACACACTTCACAGCACTCACCATAGCGCATACCTTCCTAACTAGCTCTTCTTAAGCATATTCATGCTGCCCAACAAGAATTGAAGCCAACTGGACAAAAAGGTGGAATTACATGGGGTGCAATAAATGTTTTGGTAATAATAAGTAATCATTAATTAAATAAACTGGTATTAAACATGAGAACTCATTGTTCCATAGCCATTGGTTTCATCCTGGAAGTGATCTAGTGACATTTATTGGGGTCACCTACAAAATACTACATAAACCCTAATAGAGTATAATATTGAATGTAAGATTGTCCATGTTTCCCACTAGAAGAGCCACTTAAGAAAAAAATTATGTTGTCCTATTGGAATTAAATAAAATAAATGTTTACTTGAAACATATATTAATTTATACAGAATATTTTTTAAAAGATTTTATTTACTTATTTGACAGTCAGATCACAAGTAGGCAGAGAGGAAGGCAGAGAGAGAGAGGGGGGCTCAAACCCAGGACCCCGAGACCATGACCTGAGCGGAAGGCAGAGGCTTTAACCCACTGAGCCACCCAGGTGCCCCAATTTATACAGAATATTTAACACAATATTAACTGGTATCACTTTTTTCTCACCTTCACATTTTATCAAACCATTTTACTTAAACAGGCATTTTTGGTATCATGCCTTAATGATTACCAAATTAACTTTTTGAGACATCCAACACAGTTGCCCAGAATATAGGTTTTCATTTCCTTGTAAGTTGTTAGAAGAAAATCATTTTAGAAGTGGTATGTGTTGCCATCACTGGAAATTATATCTCAAGCTAAATTTATCTTTTGCATAATGTTAAGACTTTATAAAGAAACTGGTTCATTTATGTTCACAGTTTCCACAAGGTTACTTTGTTAAGTGACATGAAAAATACATTCAGGAACATACATGTAACACTATATGCAGGAATAATTGCTTCCTTAATGCCAATATTTTGGCTTCTATTTTTGCTGATTTTGCCAGATAATGTCTGAGAATGATTATCAGTTGAGATTATTTCATAATACTATATTTTTCTTTGACAGTTCATTTTTCTGACAACATATAAATTTTTAGTTTTATGTCTGGTCAAAGCAGTGTGCTGAATCATTAAATTGACTATTTTTTTTCTCTACCAAATTGTATTCTAAACAACTTTCAGATGCAGTTCTAGTCTGCTTTCCTTCTCAATATTCCCCATTTCAGCCTCCAGTGATCTCTCCTTTCTATGAATTTCTACACTATTTCCTATCTATATGAGTGATTTATAATTTAGCTATACTATTCAGTATTAGTTTCCAATTCTTCATGTTATTTTAACTTCTCCATTTTGTTTATTTTAGACTATCTAAAATAGACTTTTATTTTATCCTATACACTACTTACCATATTGTTTTTCATAGTATAATTACTCAATAAGAGCTCATTCATTCTGAAGTATATTTAGTCATTTTCACAAATAAATGTCTTCTAATTGGCCTGTGTACCATCTTCAAATGACTGTATAGATTAATCAAGTCCATCCAGATCTATTTTCTAGAAAGCCAAATGGGCTAGAATGAAATCAATAGGACACTTACTCAGATATGAATAAACTCTTCTATTACTAGGGCTATAAAAGTGGCAGAATAACCTGTCCCAGTATTTAATGTCTAGTACTGAATGAGATATAATAGCAACCTCCCTTATTCCTTTTAAAAGGAAGGACTTTTTGAAATATTTATATGGGAGACTTCATTGGCTGAAGTGAAATTTATCATGTCATTTTTTTCCTCCTTTTTTTTCTGAAGCATACAATTGTTGAATATTTTTCTCTATATATTTTAATTACTGACACAATAGTGGATTGTTGCAAAAATATTAGATGGCAACAATGGCATTACTAACAATTCTTTTGCATCACTGCAGGACTAGAAAGTACTCTCATTTAAATAAGGCCCATAAAGCTGTTGAATTACAGTGGACAATCCAACCTCCACATGCCAAGGAATCCCGGAAATACTTCAGATTATTTCAAGAAGGCTGATAATTTCCAGAGCCTGTTTTTCCTTCCCTGATAGGGTTAGACAACAAAGTCTAGGTGGGCTGCTTGGTGACATCACAGCTAGCTCTGTTTCAGCCAAGGAGAGAGAGAATTCCTTACGGGTCCTTACTATCAACTACCAGTATACAAATTCCACATTTGGTAGCCTGGGTAGATGCCTATGTAGAATTGTTAAATATAATATGGTTTGTCTGCTGCTGACATATGCTTTGCTAAAAATGGGCTTACAGATCAATTTCCGTTTTAGGAGTCACACAAAATTTGTATCTACACACAGACTTAGGAAACATCCTTCTTTAATAATTTTGTTTATTATTTTTGTCATTTTCTACAGCTTCTGATAATAACAGAAAACTAAACATGGTTATTTTTCCTAGTTGAATTTAAAAATACATTTGATTTCAACTCTTTATATTTCTATATATAGAACTCTTTATATTTCTATATAAGTCTGTGTGTGTGTGTATAATTATTCTCTCATTGAGAAAATATGGTGATAATCATTCATGATTTCAAAAGGATTTTTTTTACTTGACTTGAAACCTATTTCACATTTCAATACCTGAGAAAGGGATAAAATGCCATGGGAAGAATCCAGTGCAATATCCCTAAGGAAACTTTGTATATAACCCCTAGACTCAAATCATCATGTTTATTTACATAAGTATCACGCTGTATCACATAATAACTTCACTCTTATTAATATAAATATAGATGCCATTCTCTAATGTAGTATATAATGAAAACTTCATTATTACTGAAACAACCTAATTGCCACAATTATGCTGTAAGTTCATATGAGAAACATATTCATATTTATTCTTATAATTCTTACACGCATTTAACTTTAATGCTAGTAGCATATCACAGTTGTAGTTGCTAACACAAATTAGTTTTATCATGTATCTTTGGTAAAAATACCAAAATGCAATATATCAACAATACTTCCTAAATTATTAACCTACCACCAAATATTTTGTAAATATACGTTACGGGGCCTTATTATTTTTTGCCTTTAATCACAAGACTTCAGCAAAAAGAGAACAGGGCTCTTTTACCTTTGGTAATTTAAATTTAAATACTTCAAAACAGATAACTAAGTCTCTATTGTGAATTTACCCTCTCCATCCAAAATTCCTTTCTTTTCCTCACACTAAATTCTGAGAAGGTTTTATGATTGTGACTAGCTGTTGACAGAGGAAATAATCTGTTCCATCTTTTCCCCATCCCATGTCCAAATTTATCATGACCAATTGTTTCACTTCACCTTTTAAAAAAATCAATGCATTTCAAGATAATCGCAATACTCCTGTGACTTCCACAGGCTAAGGATATTTCTAAAGAAATCATAAGAAAATTGCTGTTTCATAAGGAAATTGCTAGAATTTTATAAATTTATTTCTACACATATAATGGAGAATGCCAGATTTTTATACTGTACTGAAAAAAATACATAGTTCTATTTATCTTCCCAGAAATTAAAAAAATGGTATTTAAAACATATGTAGATGGTTATGAAATGTGTAGGAAAGATTACATATGGAAGTCCAGTGTTTGATGCATGCATTTCCTCCACAGTGAAGCTAACACAAGCTAGTAAGTAAGCATTTCTTTCTCCTAATTGATCTAATACTATCCAAGATAAATGCTAGGCCTCTTACATAGCATTCACAGAAGCACTAGGGCAGGGTAAAGAATGAATCCTTCAGTACTTTTGTAGTAAAGATGCCCTATTTTTCCATAAAATTTTATGGAAAACTTAATATTCTCAGGATAAATAATTCTTGCTTTTGATCATGTGTTTCCAAATACTTAACAAATCAGAAACTTATCACTAGCACACAACAGTGATGTCATGAGAGAGTAACACAAAAGTAACTATACAGGCAAGGCAAACAGAAGTAAAAATAAACTATTGGAATTAAATAAAAATAAAAAGCTTTTGCACAGCAAAGGAAATAATCCACAAAACGAAAGACAACCTACTGAATGGGGGAAGATATTTGTAAATGACATATTCGATAAAGGGTTAGTATACAAAATACATAAAGAACTTGTACAACTCAACACCCAAAAACCAAATAATCTAATTAAAAATTGGACAGAAGACATGAACAGATGTTTCTCCAAAGAAGACATCCAGATTGCCAACAGACACATGAAAAGATGCTCAACAACACCATCATCAGGGAATAGCAAATCAAAAGTACAATGAGGTATCACCTCACAACTGTCAGAATGGCTAAAATTGAAAACACAAAAAACAATGAGTGTTAGAGAGGATATGGAGAAACAGAAGCCATTGTGTAATGTTGGTGGGAGTACAAACTGGTGTGACCACTTAGGAAAAGAGT
The DNA here is from genome assembly GCF_030435805.1 of Mustela lutreola. NCBI lineage: Eukaryota > Metazoa > Chordata > Mammalia > Carnivora > Mustelidae > Mustela > Mustela lutreola. The sequence continues at coordinate 74,882,624 of NC_081297.1, read as the reverse complement.
ATGGAGTTTCCTCAAAAAGTTAAAAATGGAACTACTCTACTACCAGGAATCACAGTACTGGATATTTACCCCCAAAATAAAAACACTAATTCAAAGAGATAGATGCATTCCTATGTTTACAGCAGCTTTATTTACAATAGCCAAATAAAGGAAGCAGTCTTTATTTGGTTAATTAAATTATTAAGGTAATTAAATGAAAATGGAGTCTTAGGGTGAGTCCTAATCCAATATACTTGCTGTCCTCATAAGAGGAAGACACTGGCACATATAGAAGGAAGATAATGTGACAATACAGGGAGAAGATGGCCATCTGCAAGCCAAGGAGAAGAACCTTAGGAGAAACCACCACTGTAAATGCATTGTTCTCAGACTTGCAGCCTACAGAACAGTGAGAAAAAAAAATTTTTTTTCTTAAGATACCCAGTCTGTGGTACTTTGTTAGGGCAGCTCTAGCAAGTGAATATACTTAGTAAAGACTTTTCTGTTTTTTGAAGATGGATCCAATTTTTATGTCTTCCTATAAACAATTTTCATAGTTTTAATTTCATTAAGTTCAGATTTTGAAAGTAGTGTTATTCTTACCCATAAATTATGAAAAACTTAGAATTATACTTCTTTATATTGAAAAAAAATGCTGTATCTAAAGAAACTTTTTATTCTTATTTAAGGACTCCAACAGGCAACATAGTAATTCAGATGCAATTAGCAAGTTCTTGGAGAGCATAGATGTGGGTGGTGGTGTCTAAAGGCAGGCTTTTCAATGCTGAGTTGGAACTAAAAATAGAACTCTTGTACTTTTATTGCAAAATGGGAGAGTCTATTAATAGAGTACTATTAAAATAATTTGGGACATTATAGCTTTTTTGTGTTTTATGTGAATAACATAAAGATTTTAATTTATTTCTAATTGACAAATATTTCAAATAAATAAAACCATTTTCACTCCAAAAACTACAGCTGATAGATCTATTTCTAGAGGCATATTTTTTTTGTTTGGACTATTCAGAATATTATTTAATAAGTTTATAATCATTCTGTCTCCAGACAAATCAAAGCCAAATAAATGAAACAAAGCAAAATATAAAACTATTAAAAAATTTAGTAATAGGTATGGCAGTCAGTTT